>NW_026902504.1:0-24812 GCF_030035675.1 Rhineura floridana | reverse complement strand
ACAAACTCTGGCAAAAGAAATGCAAGAAGACAATAAGGGATGCTAAAAAAGAATTTGAGGAGCACATTGCTAAGAACATAAAAACCAACAACAAAAAATTCTGTAAATACATTCAAAGCAGGAGACCATCTAGGGAGACAATTGGACCCTTGGATGATAAGGGAGTCAAAGGTGTACTAAAGAACGATAAGGAGATTGCAGAGAAGCTAAATGAATTCTTTGCATCTGTCTTCACAGTGGAAGATATAGGGCAGATCCCTGAACCTGAACTAACATTTGCAGGAAGGGATTCTGAGGAACTGAGACAAATAGTGGTAACGAGAGAGGAAGTTCTAAGCTTAATGGACAATATAAAAACTGACAAATCACCGGGCCCGGATGGAGACTTCCGGGAAGGGTGACTTCGCTTGTGCCTGCTTTTGGGACGGGCTCCCGCCTCAAAAGAAGCTTATTCAGATATAAATCAGTCAGAACATTTTTTTTTTTGACTGATGAAATTTTCCCGGGCAGGGAGAAACGTAGAGATCAACCTCAAAGCCTGTTTTTGTTGGGAGGACTGGATTTCATTAATTTATGAGATAAGGTCCAGCCAACAATGCCGGACGGACTTTCTAACAAGCTCTATCTGCTTAAGCGATACGTTTATCTTTTCTTCAAAGAGAGAACGGACTAACAGGCAAGCACCCTTCTTTCTATTATTTTTTTTACTTGGTTTAAATTGTTGCAGCAAAAGGAGATTTGTCAGATTGATCGGCTTTGGACAACTTCTGGGTGAGATATAGCTCTTCTCTGTTATTCACGAAATTAACAGCTTATCTCTGTTTCTGTCGCAAAAAGCTGTCCTGGAAGTGCATTCTAAAGATAATAAACAGAAGAGGGATTTCTATTCCTGATTTCTATTCCGAGGAATATTATATTGTCTGGGACTATTCTCTTTTTGGTCTATTTTATTTTGACGAATCTGCTTCTTCACGACGCCACTAACTGTTTTGATGCTGGGAACTAAATTTGTTTTGCATTCTTGCACAAGAGAGATAAGGCAGGTTGCTCTGTTTATACTGTGATGTCATCAAGCCTGGAATATTAACCCAATTGTTGCTGAAATAAGAAGTGGTTCTTCTTTATTTTTGTTTTGCTTTGTTTTCGTGGTTTTAAAAATGGCAATCAAGAAAGTGGCTGAGAATCTGGAAGTAATTATGTTTCAGAAAATAATGGATGAGATTGAGATAACGAAACAAACCCTGCGACAGGGTAGTAAGGAGCTGAAAATTGAACTGAGCAAAATGACGCAGGAGCTTAAAGAAATAGGGGACCCTGTGAGAGAGGAGAATGAGATCAGAGATGAGAAAAGAAAAAATAAAGGGAAGATACAAGCCCTGGAGATTGGAACGAATGTGGAATTGGAAAAAGATCTGGAGTTTATGGATTTTAGAAATAAAATCTACTGTTTGGAATTTAACGTTATCTCTGAAGAAATTAATGAAGATATTAGAGATAAAGTTATCAATGGCTTGGATAATCTTCTGGACTGGAATGATGTGATGGAGCTTGATATAGAGAAAATCTATGGAATTAACTGCAGCCATGTGACAATGGAAAAACTCTTAAGAGATGAGCCAGTGCATTTTGTAAAAAAGAAGAACACAGATATGACTTTACAACAGTATTTCAGCAACTTATTCAGAATGGATGGCAAGAAAATATTTGGGATAGAGGAAATTCCCATCAGACTCTTATTATATGACTATGGCTACAACAGCAAGATTATTATGGAATACTGATAATGGAAGATTGGACACTGAAATTACTGGACTTATTGAAGATGGAAGATGGAACTAATAGGGATAATGGAATAATGGCTATTGAAATTATTGGACCTAACAGATTCTGATGAGATGGATTAATCGAAATGTTTATTTGGACTATGGTTATGACAATAAGATTATTATAATTATTAACGAGATGGATTAATTGACATGTTTATTTGGAGAAAAAATGATAGATATATTTCTTAAAGAATTGAAACCTCTCTTTGACTTTTTGTGGAAAGAATAAAGTAATGTTTATGAGATTTGATGATTAATTAAGATAACTACTGGAGGAAAGTGATTTTATAATATGATTTAAGAGACAGGATTGTTATATATTGTAGACCTATAACTGATTTGATATGTGACAAATGGGAAGTCAACATTTTATTTTATTTTATTTTGTTTAATCATTTTTGTTTTGTTTTGTTTTTTGTCTTTGAATGTTTTATGATTTTGTTTTCTATGTTTTATGAAAATTTGAATAAAAATTATTGGGAAAAAAAAAAATCACCAGGCCCGGATGGCATCCACCCGAGGGTTCTCAAAGAACTCAAATGTGAAATTGCTGATCTGCTAACTAAAATATGTAACTTGTCCCTCGGGTCCTCCTCTGTGCCTGAGGACTGGAAAGTGGCAAATGTAATGCCAATCTTCAAAAAGGGATCCAGAGGGGTTCCCGGAAATTACAGGCCAGTTAGCTTAACTTCTGTCCCTGGAAAACTGGTAGAAATTATGATTAAAGCTAGATTAACTAAGCACATAGAAGAACAAGCCTTGCTGAAGCAGAGCCAGCATGGCTTCTGCAAGGGAAAGTCCTGTCTCAGTAACCTATTAGAATTCTTTGAGAGTGTCAACAAGCATATAGATAGAGGTGATCCAGTGGACATAGTGTACTTAGACTTTCAAAAAGCGTTTGACAAGGTACCTCACCAAAGGCTTCTGAGGAAGCTTAGCAGTCATGGAATAAGAGAAGAGGTCCTCTTGTGGATAAGGAATTGGTTAAGAAGCAGAAAGCAGAGAGTAGGAATAAACGGACAGTTCTCCCAATGGAGGGCTGTAGACAGTGGAGTCCCTCAAAGATCGGTATTGGGACCTGTACTTTTCAACTTGTTCATTAATGACCTAGAATTAGGACTGAGCAGTGAGGTGGTCAAGTTTGCTGACGACACTAAATTGTTCAGGGTTGTTAAAACAAAAAGGGATTGCGAAGAGCTCCAAAAAGACCTCTCCAAACTGAGTGAATGGGCGGAAAAATGGCAAATGCAATTCAATATAAACAAGTGTAAAATTATGCATATTGGAGCAAAAAATCTTCATTTCACATATACGCTCATGGGGTCTGAACTGGCGGTGACCGACCAGGAGAGAGACCTCGGGGTTGTAGTGGACAGCACGATGAAAATGTACACCCAGAGTGCGGCAGCTGTGAAAAAGGCAAATTCCATGCTAGCGATAATTAGGAAAGGTATTGAAAATAAAACAGCCGATATCATAATGCCTTTGTATAAATCTATGGTGCGGCCGGATTTGGAATACTGTGTACAGTTCTGGTCACCTCATCTCAAAAAGGATATTATAGAGTTGGAAAAGGTTCAGAAGAGGGCAACCAGAATGATCAAGGGGATGGAGCGACTCCCTTACGAGGAAAGGTTGCAGCATTTGGGGCTTTTTAGTTTAGAGAAAAGGCGGGTCAGAGGAGACATGATAGAAGTGTATAAAATTATGCATGGCATTGAGAAAGTGGATAGAGAAAAGTTCTTCTCCCTCTCTCATAATACTAGAACTCGTGGACATTCAAAGAAGCTGAATGTTGGAAGATTCAGGACAGACAAAAGGAAGTACTTCTTTACTCAGCGCATAGTTAAACTATGGAATTTGCTCCCACAAGATGCAGTAATGGCCACCAGCTTGGATGGCTTTAAAAGAAGATTAGACAAATTCATGGAGGACAGGGCTATCAATGGCTACTAGCCATGATGGCTGTGCTGTGCCACCCTAGTCAGAGGCAGCATGCTTCTGAAAACCAGTTGCCGGAAGCCTCAGGAGGGGAGAGTGTTCTTGCACTCGGGTCCTGCTTGCGGGCTTCCCCCAGGCACCTGGTTGGCCACTGTGAGAACAGGATGCTGGACTAGATGGGCCACTGGCCTGATCCAGCAGGCTCTTCTTATGTTCTTATGTACAGCAGCAAAAAGGGAGCCATTCTGTAGCAGTGGATACTTAGTATGCTATAACCTTTTCAGTATTCTGGATCTGGGCCTTGGGTTGTAATCCCATGGAATCAGCCCCATTGAGCACAGCATGTTCTGAGAAACAATGCACAGGATTGCATGGTTAGTGTGCATTCTTCAGAGTTGTGGCTATGGAAGTGGGATGTAATAAAATAAAAGGATATTTGTACTTTCCATCAAAATACTGTGTTCCTTACTCAAAGCCTTGTGTGTGCATTTGTACTTTATAATAGTGATGTGGATCCTGTGGTATATAGGATTACTGGACTATAACTCCCATTATCCCTTGACCATGCTGGCTGGGGCTGATGGGAATAGAGTGCAACTATGCCCAAAGGGCCGCAGGTTCCCTAACTCTGTTTTATAGCAGTAGAGCTTAAAATCATAGTTACATCTCTGCAAGTCATGAAAAAGTGGCTCTGTCTGCAGATGTAATAAAGACAGGTTATTTGACAAGACCTCAAAAAAAATCCCTATAAAGTAGCTCACAAAATCAAAATACTAATGAAAAGTAAGATGACAGGAGCCTTTCAATCAGTAGCTGGGAGGGTGCACTGTTTCTGGACTGAAATGGTGTTTTCAAACCCGAAATTGGGAGGGCTTTTAGAATACACACACCATAGATATACACATTAGAGGCACACAACACTGGCATTCCATCACTGGGATAATTGCGAATTAAATGCAGCCATATAAGTAACGCCACACAAATACAGGAGGGCATATTGGAGTCGGAAGAAGGTACACATCTCCTTAGCTGCATCGTGCCTCTGCCTAGCGATCACTTTCAATCAGGAGCTAGAAGTGCAGGGCTGTATCAGCCTTCCTCCACCTGGCTGTACTGGCTGGGGCTGATGGGACTTGCAGTCCAGAACATTTGGAGGGCACCAGGTCAGAGAAAGTTGCTCTGGACTCCTCTTAGCTCTATGATTGCTAATGCTTATGGCCCTAATTACACAAATCCTTAGAGCGCACTGGTGATTAGCAGTAAGCCTATGCTGATTTCTCGCCATGAAAGGAGCTTGCCAAAAACTGGATGCTTCCATTTGCACATGTTTAAGCCTGCAGTTTTCAGCATTCCACTGCAGGTACTTGAAAAGAAACTCTTGTGGCACGCAGAAAGCCAATCGCAGACCATCATGCACCAGTGGCATGTGCATGTTGGGTCCAGTGCTCAACAATTTTTAGTATTAGGCAGCACAGGTTAACTGAAACCATGGCTATGCGCCAAGACAAGGGTTAGGAGCAAAGAGCCAGTTTACAAACAAAAGTGGGTGGGTGGGGATTGGGCAAGCAAATGAAATCCTGGGATTTCATTAAATAAGTGCTCACAAACTGTCAGGCTTTTTGAAAAGCTGCACAAATTGATGGTGGTACAAAAGGGGAGAAATGAAACCTCTTCCAATATGTGGATATCTGGCCAGAAAATTGTACAACATTATGTACATTTATTATACATTATAGTAGTTAAGTTTAAGTAATCAAAGTTGCAGTAGCTACATATACAAGCTGCCGAAATAAAAGTAATAATAAAACAGCATTTATTTATGACATTTTGATTTCCATTTCTGTAGCAGCAGTAAATTTTTATCTTAATTTTACTTGCTTACCTTAGATTCTTTCAGCCTGTTCCTAAGCAGGTTGACTCAGAAGTGAATCTTATTTTGATGGTGTGTACCTCTAAGTGGCAACTTGTGACTTTCAGATGTCTTTGAACTCCCAGCTCCCATCAGCACCAGCCTGTATGGCCAAGAGTTCGGGATGATGGGAGTTGTACTTCAGCAACATCTGGAGGGCCAAAGGTAAACCATCCCTGCTCTACGTTAAGTGATAGGACTGCAGCCTTGCCCTTTTTATTTTTTAAAAAAATGCACTAAAGCTAATGGACACAATCCATGCAAAGTTAAACATTTTCTAAACGATTGCCTTAGAATCTACACGGAATGTTTCTTTAGATTTAAAATAGATTGAGTCAGTAAAAATTGATCTTTCAGTGTCTCTATAGGAAAGCGTTGTCTCACTCTGATGGATGCTGGAGCTGTAATGTTGGAAATGCCTCGTTGAGGCACATGGTGTGGATGTGTCCAGCGCTATTTTCTTTTTGGTCTGAAGTTGTTAATCATATCAGTTTTGTACTGGTGAAATCCTTGATATTTGCAGATGTTCATGCACTTTCAAATTATATTCCTCTAGTATGGGGGTTAATGGCAGAACAACAAAAAAGGATTTTATGGGCCCTTATGTTCACTATGAAACTTATACTTTGAGCTTGTAAGGATAAATGCCCGCCATCTATTGTGCAATGGTCTGAAGACTGAAACGCCCTTGCTACATTTGAAGTACTTTCTATAAACACCAACTGCACTGGGATACCTATTTGGACATTTGGATGGCATATACTGATTTGTATGTGTAACTAAGATGGATGTATTGATGTTTATGGCATTGTGAATGTGAGTTCCCCCTCCTTTCTTCCTCCCCATGTTACTTTTTTGCCATTCTTTTTTTCTTTTCTTAATAAATTTGCATCAAATATCAAGAAAAAAAGCAGTTTCAGGTCTTATTATTTCAGTAGCAGTGTAAAGCATGTGCTTAACAGTTCAATCCTGTGTACTTTTCCTCGGAAGTAAGTTCCACTGTGTTCAATAGGGCTGACTCCTTGGTAAGTGTGCCTATGAGTGTAGCCTAAAAATGCTCAGCTTTGGCTAGATCATGTACAATCTGTTTCTAAAATTCTAAAAAAAACTGGCAGATTTCAATGCCATCCTCTTCAATTAATTTTCTGTGTTTAAATGGAAAGCCCCTTTCTTCAGCCAGAGCCCAAACTAGACTAGTTACCTAGAACTCAAATTCCACATACAAAAATGCAAACGGAAAAATCTGAACTTAGTCATCTTTCAGATAATTCTTCGAAGATTTTTTTTACACTTGAAATGGTCTGTTTTGTGTCTTTAACCTAAGCCTTTACCTGTATCTGGCTTTTTTGTTCATTGAAAAAATATATCTGTACATCCTTCTTTTAATATCCAAGTAACTAAAGTTATAGAAGAAATCTTAGGTGTTCCTTTACATGTGTATTTTCACTGCATAAACAGGAAGTGCTGAGAGGAAAAGAAGAATCGACGGGAACGAGCAAGTGGGAAGTTTTGCACAAGCTCTGTAGAATTCAATGTTAGCACATATTCTGCATATCTAATTCATTTCAGTGGGGCTTGTGCAGTAGAAACTGACTTCAGAAGGAGAAGAAGAAAGCAAAGAGAATCTCAGTTGTTTAGAGATTAGCTGTGCTCTTGAATTTTGGTGGAGCACACCACCTTGAAGAATCCAGTAAACAATACAGATTGCTGAATAATTCTAACCGGATAATATTGACTTGGTACTGTACTACGTACAGAGTACTGGTTTAGCCATGCAGTCCAGTTAATCATGCAACACTTTAGGATCTGTAGTCCTTCTTGCTGTAAGGCTTGTTTCCCAAGATATTATCAATCTCGTTCACAATGTGGGATGTCATCTTTGGAAGAACCTATAAACATAACATAGGAAGCACACATTCAGATCCTGTGCTTTAAAAAGAGAGAGATTGAAATTCTGTTCCAAAAGAGCCCATGAAAGTTGAATTCTGTGGTGTATTTAATTTACAGAACACACAAATAAAATGGCCTATTTTGATCCTTGATTTGCTTCTGCTAATAAAAGAACAGGATTTTGTACTCGCCTGTATGGCACCAAGATTCTCTATTAGCTGCTCTGGATTGGAAGATCCTAGGAGGACAGAACTCACACCTTCATTACGTAGACACCATGCTGGGAAGACAGAAAAGCCCATGGATGTTAGGGGTATTGGCTGATACTGGTGAGCACAATACAGTTCACAGTCCTATCTCATGCAGCTGTTAAGACCTGCCATTTCGGACATCTCCAGACAGAAGGGTTCTGTCAGCAAAGCTGTGATAAGAAGACAAGAAACAATGTGGCACTTTGCTCGTGAAAGAAATGCTACAGGTAAACTTGCTTATGATGCACTGCAGTCTCTCCAGCAGAGAAAGGGCTGCATTCCCTTCTGGGCAACCTTCCAAGGGCTGCATGCTAGTGGAGGGTGGAGCCAGAGGCACAAGCAGGCAGATCAACAAATATATATTTCATCTTTGTACAGTAGGCTAGTTTTAGCACAGTCACACCCCCTCGCTAACTTCCTTCCAGACAAGCAAGAGACATTATGGGAGATTAAGGATGCATTCCAGCCAGGCAAAACCAGCTGGGAAGCAGGACAAGTGAGGGGTGTGGCCTAGAGAGAGCTCCAAGGGCCAGAAGGAGAGGCCTGGAGGGCACATTTGACCCCCGGGCCCGAGGTTCTCTGCCCTTTCTCTGTCGCTTTCTTAGAGTAGCCTCCTAATAATTCCCTATATCATTGATTAATTTCATTTCATTGATGAATAACTTCCTATAAAAAATCTCAAAACATGAACAATAAAACATATATAACACAATTTCATACCTAAAAAGATATAAAACAATTGTATATTTAATATTTAATAGCTAAAAACAATTCCAAATCCAAGCCAAGGGAAATATAAGAGAACACACAAGGGGAAAAAAACTGCCACTTAAAAGGCTTGTTGAAAAAGGAAGGCCTTCAATAGGTGCCAAAAAAAGACACTAGAGACGGTGCCTGCATGATCCGATGTGGGAAGGAGTTCCAAAGGGGCTTATATGGTAAGTTATAATTCTGACACCTAACAGGGAGTCAGTTTGGGTTGATGGGCTCCACCTATGGAACTCTTTTCCTCCAGATTCTGAGAGAGCCTGAGTATCTTCTGGTGATTGATTGTATGGTGTTTCTATTCAGACATGCTTTTAAGGTTGTTTCACACACACTGCAAAATTCTTACATGGACCTCTTATTTATTATGGCCTTGGGGTTTCATATCAAAGTACCTTTTGTGTAGCAGTGTGTGTGAATCCCATGTGTACCTTGTCATTGTTTCACACGTTAATACATTTTAATGCTAAAGGCACTTTCCACGCAGGAACTAATGAACATCTGTGCCAAATGTGATTATCCTATCAAGGGGTGTTGTTAGGAGATGACCCGGGGCCCTCAGGTCTTTTGAGCTGGTCCCCAGATCTCCTGCCTCCTCCCCACTTTATTTGGGTACACTGCAATATGCAATGGCAGTGAGGCCCCACCCATCCACCATCTTAATTTGCTCAGCGGCACTCTATACATTCATGCAAATTTGTGGCACTTTTAAATACCTAGCAATACTTCTGATCCTACACATGTGTATGTGCACAGGAATGCCTTGTGAAGATGATGCTTGAAATGGTTCTCAATGGATGGGGATTCAGTTTCTAGCCCATATATATATAATAATAATAAAAACTCAGCTACCTGGTCATACTTCTATGGCCAAAAAAGTGGGGAGAACTCATTTTCATGAAGCTTTCTTCCTTGGTTAAAAATGGAAATGGAGTGCCTTCAATTCGATTGCGACTTAAGGCGATCCTTTGAATAGGGCTTTCGTGGTAAGTGGTATTCAGAGGGGGTTTACCATTGCCTCCCTCTGAGGCTGAGAGGCAGTGACTGGCCCAAGGTCACCCAGTGAGCTTCATGGCTGTGTGGGGATTCGAACCCTGGTCTTCCAGGTTGTCGTCCAACACCTTAACCACTACACCACACTGGCTCTCTCTTCCTTGGTTACATGGAGGCAATTCGTACCTGTCACAGAGAATTAAGCAAGGAGCTTTTCTCACTTTCTCCCCAACTGCACGTTAAGAGAAGTTTGTTTCTTTGCTGTTTTGCAAACTGTGAAGCAGGGCTTCCAGCTTACATCGTTTGTCTGGTAGTGGCTGGCTGAGCTGGATGGGGCAGCTTGTCTGGCTTCCCAATGAGGAGGTCACTGCTGGTAACAGACAGGTCTGTACCCAAAGCAAGCCTACCTCCCTGCTTCCTTACCTCTCTTGGTTACCAGCAGTGAACTTGGCATTGGGAAGCCAGGTAAGCAACGCTGCCCCACCTGGCCGTTACTGCTCTGGGTTGTGTGGTGTGTTTTTTAAAATGTAGAGCGTTGCTCATACCATGGACCGTGACAAAGACAGATAATTGGGTGTTAGAACAAACTAAACTAGAACTATCATTAGAAGCTAAAATGATGAAACTGAGGTTATCATACTTTGAACACATCATGAGAAGACACGATTCACTAGAAAAGACAATAATGCTGGGGAAAACAGAAGGGAGTAGAAAAAGAGGAAGGCCAAACAAGAGATGGATTGATTCCATAAAGGAAGCCACAGACCTGAACTTACAGGATTTGAACAGGGTGATTCATGACAGATGCTCTTGGAGGTCGCTGATTCATAGGATCGCCATAAATTGAAATCGACTTGAAGGCACATAACAACAACAACAAATTCCTGCACTGACTGCATTAGTGGATACTTTAGTCATCTGTCACAGGCCAGGGCCAGACGTGATGTCCCCAAGGCTATTTGAACTCCATAGGACCATTCATCTCCCATCCCATCATCTGCGTGAAACATTTAAATTGTGTCTTTGGCAAGGCGAGAATGAGACAACACAGTTAAAAATGATTAATGATCTCTCCTGAATTTCTGTGGTGCGTTAGCTCTATTTTTGCAGCCTGAGTCAATCAGGACTAGGCAGCTGTTGGGAGGCAACTGTGCTAGAAGTAAAAAAACAGTCCTGTGAATGATTATTTCATAGTAATTGGCAGTCCAACTTTGTTGCTGTCGTCCATAAATATAGATACTGGGTTTTTTTCCTAAAGGCAATGCAGTCAATAGTTGTATATAGTACACAGCAAGGTTGTAAGTATTTGCATTCTATAGACAGACCTGCCGTATTGTTGGGTAAAGCACCAGACACCCTGAAAAGGACAGTAATTTTGCTGTACCAGCAGGTGGACAGAAATTAGCGCATGGGTCACAGGTCAGTGGTAGAGCACACCCCTTTGCTTGCAGAAGATCTCTGTCTTGATTCCCTAGCATCTCCATTTAAAAGGATCTCAGAGGTTATTAATTTATTTTATTATTATTTTATTTATTAAATTAATTTATATCCTGCCCTTCCTCCTAGAAGGAGCCCAGGACAGCAAACAAAAGCAGTAAAAACACTCTGAAACATCTTAAAAACAAAAGCCTTTAAAGCATATTAAAACACAACATCTTTAAAAACATTTTAAAAAAAGGTTTAAAAACATCTAAAAACAGTAATTCCAACACAGACACAGACTGGGATAAGGTCTCCACTTAAAAGGCTTGTTGAAAGAGGAAGGCTGGAGTTGGAGTTGGAGGACAGATCTGCCTGAGAACTTAGGAGATCTACTGCCCCTCAGAGTAAACAGCACTGGGCTGGATGGAGCAATGGTCTGACCCAGTATGAGGCAGTTTCATATGTTAATTTATTTTTCTGTGTGTCCTTCCTGTGTGCATTTCTACAGCCCAGTCAATTCAGCCTACGTTTGTTTCAATTAGATGAAAAGTCATGAATTAAGTCCCATTGATTTCAATGGGAGGTAAGTGCAACTAACCAATTTTTTTTCCTGTTGGACTATGACCTCCATCCACCAGAGATAACAGCTTTGTTCCTGTTTACACAATTGTGTATCCCAGGATGAGAAAGAGGTGAGTCAAGAGGCCCCATTTTTGTGATGGGCTGCTACCTTTCTTTCAGTTCATCCCAACTTCGCATTTGCTCCTTTACTATGAAAACAAATCGAAAGGTGAAATTGAGTCCAAGGGTGCTGCCAAGAGCTGGTTTTGCGAAGTGAGTGTTGGGCAATGTCTTCTCCTCTGATGGCCTTTGTCATCTATACTCCTTTTTTGTCTTGTATATCAGATTTGGCTGGAGGGCTGAAGGTTTCCGGCTTCTGTCCTTGGATCCACAAATACACCAGGGGTAGCCAGCAAGGTACCCTCCAGAAGTTGTTGGACTGCAACTCCCATCAACCCTGACCATTGGCCATGGTAGCTAGGGCTGATGGGAGTTATAATGCAAAAGCATCTGGAGGGCACTATATTGTCTCCCTCTGAAATAGACCTAGTCACACACCAGGATTGGTATGGTGGAGAAAGAGTGGCTAGAGATCAGGAAAGGCTTTAAAATATTTTGCTCAGGGCTAACAAATGCTTAAGGACAGCCCTGTTTATCAACCTGCACATATCATATTTGGGGACATCAAATGAAGCTGAGTGGTGGAAGAAGGCGCAGGGCAGACAAAAGAAACTATTTTCACACAGTGCAGAGTTAAACTTTGGAATTTGCTCCCTCAAGAAGCAGCGATAGCCACCAGCTTGGATGGCTTTAAAAGAGGATTAGAGAAATACGTGGAAGCTATCAATGACTACTAGCCACTGTGGCTATGCTCTGTCTCCTCAGCTGGAGGTAGTATGCTTCTGAATGCTAGTTGCTGGAAGCTGCAGAGGGGGAGGGGGAGTGCTCTTGTGCTCAGGTCTCGCTTCCGGGATTCCCATGGGTATCTGGTTGGCCACTGTGAGAATACGATGCTGCACTAGATGGGCAACTGGCCTAGTCAAGCAGGCTCCTATGTTCAACAGAAGATTTTCAGTCTTGAATTTTGGATGGAGAGTGGTCTTAAACCCCTGGCATCCTGTTCTTACAAGCTTCTGTTATCTTGGTGGTTACTTGTCTTCATTTAAGCGGCAATCACTTAATTTAAGTTACAGCTCCCTGAAGCAGAGTGCTGCTCAAAAGCCAGCTGTCATTTTGGATGTACCCTTTGCAAGACACTATATTTCCCCAGAGGGGATGTACTTCAAAGGAAGGAAGCCTGAGAGAATACTAAAGAGTTAAGCCCCAGCTGATAGCCATCAGCCTCAAGTAACACATCATTGGCTGGCAGCAGTAGCTGGGAGGAACCAGCCACACACATAAAGTCAGAGCACCCTAGCGAGGGAGCCTGCTCCACGAGCTAGAGGGAGCCCCAGCTGACGAAGCGTCAAGGCCCCAGCTGACAAAGCGTCAAGGCCCCAGCTGACAAAGCGTCAAGGCCCCAGCTGACAAAGCGTCAAGGCCCCAGCTGACAAAGCGTCAAGGCCCCAGCTGACAAAGCGTCAAGGCCCCAGCTGACAAAGCGTCAAGGCCCCAGCTGACAAAGCGTCAAGGCCCCAGCTGACAAAGCGTCAAGGCCCCAGCTGACAAAGCGTCAAGGCCCCAGCTGACAAAGCGTCAAGGCCCCAGCTGACAAAGCGTCAAGGCCCCAGCTGACAAAGCGTCAAGGCCCCAGCTGACAAAGCGTCAAGGCCCCAGCTGACAAAGCGTCAAGGCCCCAGCTGACAAAGCGTCAAGGCCCCAGCTGACAAAGCGTCAAGGCCCCAGCTGACAAAGCGTCAAGGCCCCAGCTGACAAAGCGTCAAGGCCCCAGCTGACAAAGCGTCAAGGCCCCAGCTGACAAAGCGTCAAGGCCCCAGCTGACAAAGCGTCAAGGCCCCAGCTGACAAAGCGTCAAGGCCCCAGCTGACAAAGCGTCAAGGCCCCAGCTGACAAAGCGTCAAGGCCCCAGCTGACAAAGCGTCAAGGCCCCAGCTGACAAAGCGTCAAGGCCCCAGCTGACAAAGCGTCAAGGCCCCAGCTGACAAAGCGTCAAGGCCCCAGCTGACAAAGCGTCAAGGCCCCAGCTGACAAAGCGTCAAGGCCCCAGCTGACAAAGCGTCAAGGCCCCAGCTGACAAAGCGTCAAGGCCCCAGCTGACAAAGCGTCAAGGCCCCAGCTGACAAAGCGTCAAGGCCCCAGCTGACAAAGCGTCAAGGCCCCAGCTGACAAAGCGTCAAGGCCCCAGCTGACAAAGCGTCAAGGCCCCAGCTGACAAAGCGTCAAGGCCCCAGCTGACAAAGCGTCAAGGCCCCAGCTGACAAAGCGTCAAGGCCCCAGCTGACAAAGCGTCAAGGCCCCAGCTGACAAAGCGTCAAGGCCCCAGCTGACAAAGCGTCAAGGCCCCAGCTGACAAAGCGTCAAGGCCCCAGCTGACAAAGCGTCAAGGCCCCAGCTGACAAAGCGTCAAGGCCCCAGCTGACAAAGCGTCAAGGCCCCAGCTGACAAAGCGTCAAGGCCCCAGCTGACAAAGCGTCAAGGCCCCAGCTGACAAAGCGTCAAGGCCCCAGCTGACAAAGCGTCAAGGCCCCAGCTGACAAAGCGTCAAGGCCCCAGCTGACAAAGCGTCAAGGCCCCAGCTGACAAAGCGTCAAGGCCCCAGCTGACAAAGCGTCAAGGCGAGTTAAGCAGCAGAGCGAAAATAGGGTAAGTAGCTCCCATTTATTCCATTATTTAATTGAAGTAAAACAGCTCAGAGCAATAAGTAATAAGGGCAGCCCAAGGTCACCCTGAGCTAGGAGCCAAATCCTGAAAGAACCTATATCTTAGGAGACAGATCCTAGGAGAAGGAAGCCTATAGAAAGCTAGTTTTCAACACCACCCTAGCAGGAAAGCTTCAGGGGACACTGTAAACAAGGCTAAATTCCAGTCGGAGAGAAGGGGGAAAAGGAAACTCCACCGACACATACAGGGAGAGAGTCAGCTCAGTCCTTGCTAAAAAGGGCAGCTTCAGCCTTCCTCAAACACAACCACAAGCTCTGTTTCCCTAGGTTAAAGAAAGGTCAGGCTGTTCTAGGTGGGAAAACAACAAACAAAAAAGACTTGCCTGGAAGGCGCAGCCCCTTGCTTAGATTAAAAGCAGCCAAAAGCTTAAACAGCCCCGCCCCTCGCTCAGGAAGGAAGCCTGCCTTCCTGCCTTCAAAGGAAGGAAGCCTGAGAGAATACTAAAGAGTTAAGCCCCTGCTGATAGCCATCAGCCTCAAGTAACACATCATTGGCTGGCAGCAGTAGCTGGGAGGAACCAGCCACACATATAAAGTCAGAGCACCCTAGCGAGGGAGCCTGCTCCACGAGCTAGAGGGAGCCCCAGCTGACAAAGCGTCAAGGCAAGTTAAACAGCAGAGCGAGTTCGGCAGCAGGGCGAGGAGGCCAGGGCCCCCTACTCTGCCCATCTGTTCCCTGACCTCAACTAAACCGCAGTCTCCAACCCATTGGCGTAATAAACCTTAAACAAAACTATGCAGGTAAGAAGCCAGCAGGGGTGTGGGGGCTTTCCAGTGTTTTGCACCGCCTGCAGCATGTACGACTATCTGCCTGTTGGACAGAAGTCGTGGGTGTGCTCTCGGTGCAATGAGCTCCTGGCTCTCCGGGAATGACTTCATTTCCTTGAGGCCAAGGTGGCGGACCTGGAAAAGCTGAGAGAGGCAGAGAGGTGTGTGGAGGAGGCCTTCAGGGACGTTATAGCTGTGTCCCACTCCAAGGATGATAGCTCTCCTGCTATCATGGAGAACAATGGTCTCGGGGAAGGAGAGCATCCAGCTGAGGAAGAGGGAAACGATCCCTTAGAAGGGACCCATTCCTTGGGGGATGAGCAGCTATCCTCTCGTGCCGAGGATATATCTCCAGGGGGTGGAGGGATCCTTGTAGTGGGTGATTCGATCATTAGGAACATAGACAGTGGGGTGTGTGATGGGCGTGTAGACCGCAAGGTGTTTTGCCTGCCTGGTGCGAAGGTTGCGGATATCGCCCGTCGTTTAGATAGTTTGGTAGACAGTGCTGGGAAGGAGTCAGTGGTCGTGGTGCACGTTGGCACCAACGACATGGGGAAATGCAGCCGTGAGGTCCTGGAAGCAAAATTTAGGTTGCTAGGTAGGATGCTGAAAGCCAGGACCTCCAAGGTGGCTTTCTCTGAAATGCTACTGGTTCCACGCGCAGGACCAGCCAGACAGGCCCAGCTTCGCAGTCTTAATGCGTGGATGAGACGATGGTGTCGGGTGGAAGGGTTTGGATTTGTTAGGCACTGGGTAACATTTTGGGACAAGCCGGGCCTGTACAAAAGGGACGGGCTCCACTTGAACCAGAATGGAACCAGACTGCTGGCACTTAAAATTAAAAAGGTGGCAGAGCAGCTTTTAAACTGACTGAGGGGGGAAACCTGACAGGAGCTGAGAAAGGTCCGGTTCGGAATAAACCTCCCCCCTGGGATAAAAACTAAAGAAATGATGAAATGTTAAAAGGGGTAGGCCTAGAAGTAGGCATTGTGAGAGCAGGGGCACAGGATATAAATTCAGAAGAGCAAAATTACCACAGGCCTAACCACAAGTGCCAAAGACACTTGAAGACAGACACTGCTTACAAGTGCCTGTACGCTAATGCTAGGAGCCTCCGAACCAAGATGGGAGAACTGGAGTGCTTGGTCTTAGAGGAGAGCATTGATATAGTGAGCATAACGGAGACCTGGTGGAATGGAGAAAACCAGTGGGATACGGTTATCCCTGGATATAAACTATATCAGAAGGACAGGGAAGGACGTATTGGTGGCGGAGTCGCTCTATACGTGAAAGAAGGCATTGAATCCAGCAAGCTGGAAACCCCAAAAGAGGCAGACTCCTCCACAGAATTGTTGTGGGTGGTGATACCATGCCCCAGGAGGGACTTAATACTGGGAACAATCTATCGTCCCCCTGATCAAAATGCTCAGGGAGACCTTGAGATGAGATATGAAATTGAGGAAGCATCCAAACTAGGAAATGTGGTAGTAATGGGTGACTTCAACTACCCGGACATAGACTGGCCGCATATGTGTTCCAGTCATGACAAAGAAGCAAAGTTTCTAGATATTCTAAATGACTATTCCCTAGACCAGTTGGTCATGGAACCGACCAGAGGGACGGCAACCCTGGACTTAATCCTCAGTGGGGACCGGGACCTGGTGCGAGATGTAAGTGTTGTTGAACCGATTGGGAGCAGTGACCACAGTGCTATTAAATTAAACATACATGTAAATGGCCAATTGCCAAGAAAATCCAACACAGTCACATTTGACTTCAAATGAGGAAACTTCACAAAAATGAGGGGATTGGTAAAAAGAAAGCTGAAAAACAAAGTCCAGAGGGTCACATCACTCAAAAATGCTTGGAAGTTGTTTAAAAACACTATATTAGAAGCTCAACTGGAGTGCATACCGCAGATCAGAAAAGGTACCGCCAGGCCCAAGAAGATGCCAGCATGGTTAACGAGCAAAGTCAAGGAAGCTCTTAGAGGCAAAAAGTCTTCCTTCAGAAAATGGAAGTCTTGTCCGAATGAAGAAAATAAAAAAGAACACAAACTCTGGCAAAAGAAATGCAAGAAGACAATAAGGGATGCTAAAAAAGAATTTGAGGAGCACATTGCTAAGAACATAAAAACCAACAACAAAAAATTCTATAAATACATTCAAAGCAGGAGACCATCTAGGGAGACAATTGGACCCTTGGATGATAAGGGAGTCAAAGGTGTACTAAAGAACGATAAGGAGATTGCAGAGAAGCTAAATGAATTCTTTGCATCTGTCTTCACAGTGGAAGATATAGGGCAGATCCCTGAACCTGAACTAACATTTGCAGGAAGGGATTCTGAGGAACTGAGACAAATAGTGGTAACGAGAGAGGAAGTTCTAAGCTTAATGGACAATATAAAAACTGACAAATCACTGGGCCCGGATGGCATCCACCCGAGAGTTCTCAAAGAACTCAAATGTGAAATTGCTGATCTGCTAACTAAAATATGTAACTTGTCCCTTGAGTCCTCCTCCGTGCCTGAGGACTGGAAAGTGGCAAATGTAACACCAATCTTCAAAAAGGGATCCAGAGGGGATCCCGGAAATTACAGGCCAGTTAGCTTAACTTCTGTCCCTGGAAAACTGGTAGAAAGTATGATTAAAGCTAGATTAACTAAGCACATAGAAGAACAAGCCTTGCTGAAGCAGAGCCAGCATGGCTTCTGCAAGGGAAAGTCCTGTCTCAGTAACCTATTAGAATTCTTTGAGAGTGTCAACAAGCATATAGATAGAGGTGATCCAGTGGACATAGTGTACTTAGACTTTCAAAAAGCGTTTGACAAGGTACCTCACCAAAGGCTTCTGAGGAAGCTTAGCAGTCATGGAATAAGAGGAGAGGTCCTCTTGTGGATAAGGAATTGGTTAAGAAGCAGAAAGCAGAGAGTAGGAATCAACGGACAGTTCTCCCAATGGAGGGCTGTAGAAAGTGGAGTCCCTCAAGGATCGGTATTGGGACCTGTACTTTTCAACTTGTTCATTAATGACCTAGAATTAGGACTGAGCAGTGAAGTGGCCAAGTTTGCTGACGACACTAAATTGTTCAGGGTTGTTAAAACAAAAAGGGATTGCGAAGAGCTCCAAAAAGACCTCTCCAAACTGAGTGAATGGGTGGAAAAATGGCAAATGCAATTCAATATAAACAAGTGTAAAATTATGCATATTGGAGCAAAAAATCTTCATTTCACATATACGCTCATGGGGTCTGAACTGGCGGTGACCGACCAGGAGAGAGACCTCGGGGTTGTAGTGGACAGCACGATGAAAATGTCCACCCAGAGTGCGGCAGCTGTGAAAAAGGCAAATTCCATGCTAGCGATAATTAGGAAAGGTATTGAAAATAAAACAGCTGATATCATAATGCCGTTGTATAAATCTATGGTGCGGCCACATTTGGAATACTGTGTACAGTTCTGGTCGCCTCATCTCAAAAAGGATATTATAGAGTTGGAAAAGGTTCAGAAGAGGGCAACCAGAATGATCAAGGGGATGGAGCGACTCCCTTACGAGGAAAGGTTGCAGCATTTGGGGCTTTTTAGTTTAGAGAAAAGGCGGGTCAGAGGAGACATGATAGAAGTGTATAAAATTATGCATGGCATTGAGAAAGTGGATAGAGAAAAGTTCTTCTCCCTCTCTCATAATACTAGAACTCGTGGACATTCAAAGAAGCTGAATGTTGGAAGATTCAGGACAGACAAAAGGAAGTACTTCTTTACTCAGCGCATAGTTAAACTATGGAATTTGCTCCCACAAGATGCAGTAATGGCCACCAGCTTGGATGGCTTTAAAAGAAGATTAGACAAATTCATGGAGGACAGGGCTATCAATGGCTACTAGCCGTGATGGCTGTGCTCTGCCACCCTAGTCAGAGGCAGCATGCTTCTGAAAACCAGTTGCCGGAAGCCTCAGGAGGGGAGAGTGTTCTTGCACTTGGGTCCTGCTTGCGGGCTTCCCCCAGGCACCTGGTTGGCCACTGTGAGAACAGGATGCTGGACTAGATGGGCCACTGGCCTGATCCAGCAGGCTCTTCTTATGTTCTTATGTTCTTACTTTTAACGTTATGCTTTGTTCAAGGACTTAAAGGGAAGGGAAAAAAATTAACAGCATTACTCAAGGTCTCCGTGGATCAGCTGAAGATGCAGCTTGTATCCATACTGGGTGGAGCTTGTAAGAAGCGGTGGGGGAGAAAGTCAATCCAGTTTGCCTTTATAGGCGAGCCTACCTAAGTTGCACTTTCCAAAACAATATGCAAACCAAAACACAGCCACCCTTCAAAACTTGCACTTCTCCAAATTGCAGTGCAGTTCTCCAGCCAAGTAATGTGTACAAGAATGCATATAGTGGTATAGCGTGCATAAAAATGCACATGCAGTGAATGCAGTGAAAACAGCATACAAAAATTTATTATATTTGAGGAAATTGTTTTGCAAAAAGGTGTGAGAGTCAAAATTGCACACAAAGATGTGCACATTAGGAGAGATCTGCACTAAAATGCTGCTGAATTTTCATGAGGATGTGTTCTTTAAAATATTCAGCAACTGATGTGGAAACGTGAGAACTGAACCTGAAACTGGAAAAACAGGAAACGGAGAGAAAGTGAAATGGACCGATCTGCTGATCCCTACTTTTAAGCACAAAACCACAGGAGCTGAGAACACCGGTGATGAGAATCAGCGAGCAACCAGTGGCCAGTGGGATCGTAAGCACATTGTGGCATCGTGAGCCCAAATTATCATGAATGCACAATATAAAGGAGGTCGGGAGGGGCCCAGAGAAAAAGGGGACTTCCAGAGTTGCTCACCGACAGCTAGCTGAGGTAGGGTGCACCCAAGGCGTTCGGCAATTGGGAAGAGATCTTTCAGC
This sequence comes from Rhineura floridana, assembly GCF_030035675.1. Taxonomy (NCBI): domain Eukaryota; kingdom Metazoa; phylum Chordata; class Lepidosauria; order Squamata; family Rhineuridae; genus Rhineura; species Rhineura floridana. Next base: position 4,739 of record NW_026902504.1, on the reverse strand, counting down.
TTCGTTTGCTGTTTCCTCCCTTCCTCGCTCACAATTTTTTCCTTTAACCACTGGTAGCACTGGTAAAATGAAACACAATGAGATATTAAAACTGAGACAAGAGTTAGAATAATGCAGTTTAAATTGTGCCCAAATAATCACTCTTAATGTCTGCCTTCACACAGGAGCACTGCACTGTTAGAGCCTTATTGGGGAGAAGTTCTATCTGTTACACTTACTGTGGGTATTGGTTACTCACTGGAGAAGTTCTATCTGTTACACTTACTGTGGGTATTGGTTACTCACTGTGTAAGCTGAGGCCATCATGTAGCATTTCGCTGTCAGCACCAGCAGGGGTGGTGATGCACGCTGCATGAGCTCATGCAGTGAGTTGCACTAATCGTTATGGCCAAAGGATGCAAAACTGGCCATAGGGATGCTGATGCCCATGGTGGTGAGTATGACATATTGGACCAACTCAGAGGAGTGCCTTCTCTGGCCAGTATTTGCTGTGCAACACTATAGTGCTCTTTGGGCGAAAAAAAGAATCTCAGTGAGGTTATGAATGTTATGCTCTGGATAGGAACAGGGGAGAAATTCATTTCTGATTCTGACTTCCCAAACCAATACGCAAAGAACAATGCAACTATCCTTGGAAATTCACACTTCTCCACATATTGTAATGCACTTTTCCAAGTCCCTGCACTAAGCATCCAAAAATGTGCATAATAATGAAAATAACATAGAATAATGCATTATATTAGGAAACACTGCTTTAAAAATGCATATATTAAGCAAGCATGTATACAAAAATGCATATATTAGGAGAAATACACATACACGAAGTGTATACATTTTTGTCTTTTAAAAAACACAAATTTGCAAAATGGTGTGGAAATGGGGTGACCTGAACTTAAGACTGGGAAACTGAGAGAGAGAAACCAAAATTAACAGGTTAGTCCATCATGGCTCTGGACAAGCAAGAGACATTGAAGGCAGGATATTGATGTCTGTTGTTTCTTTTGTGGTTGCTTCCAGAGTTGATGTTGGTTATTTGTTACAAGGTGGGGTCATTCAATACCAAGTGTGGTATGAATCTGTTGTTAGGAGTTATTGGAGGGAAGTCGTCGTATATCCCTGTGGGTGGGGGCCTGCACTGGTATAGAATTGGGCCCCCTCCCAGGTGAGAGATGGAAGGGGAATATTTGATAGTTCAGTCAGTGTGGGGCATGAGCCCATTCGTGCTGCAAAGATGTAGAGAGTCTGTTATCTGGTATGCTTGTCAGCAATCCTTGTAACAAGGATATGAGTGTGTAGTAGTGAGTGTGTTTGGGTTGTAGCATTGTTGAGTAGGAGTAGTTTGGATATGTGTGGTTGACGGGTAGAGATATTGTAAACAAGGTAGCCAACACAGTGCCCTCCAAATGTTGTTGGACAATTCCCATCAGCCCCAGACAGCATGGCCAACTGTCATAGATGATGGGAATGGTAGTCCAGCAACATCTGGAGGGCATCACCTTGGCTAGTCTTGCATGAGGTGATGAATGACTGTAGTGATCATGTGAATGGATGGTGAGAGTGATATTGTCTGAATGTGTGTGTCAACAGCATGTTTTAGGTTGTTTGGGAGTTTGCATCATGCTGCCTAGTAATTTTCTCCAACCTTACATTGTATAAATATGGGATTCATACTCAGAGTAGACCCACTGAAATGAATGAACTTAAGTTAGTGATGTCTATTAACCCCAGTCAGTCTTCTCTGAGCAGGATTAGCACTGAATACCACCCATGGATACTATGGAGATGGATATTGTATATTTGCATTTTTTTAAAAATGGAAACCACCTGAAATTGTGCATACTGCATACGTATGTATTTTGGTCATGCATTTTGATTTTCTTTATTGCGAACTGCTTCAAGATCTGTGGATTTAAGCAGCCTATAAATGTAAATAAATAACCAAGGGTCAGGAAGGTGTTGCTTGTCGTAAGGGACGGGGGAAAGGGGAAGATTCAACACTGACATTCAGTTGGCAGATTGCGGCACAGATTGAGGTGTGCTTAAGCCCATTGATTCCAGTAGGGTTAATGCACACTTAATTCTGTGCTGGATTGTAGCCAGTGTATCTAATTCACATAACTGAATTTGAACTAACCAGCAAAACCTTTGGCTGCAAATCTCCAGTGCTGGACAAATCCATTTCCCCCAAAGACTTAAACCTGTGGAGCTCTGATGACTGCTTTCAAACATACCACAACAATTTAGTGTGCTGCTATCCTTCAAGTGTCAAACAGGGTTGCTGTGGGGCGCATGGAGGTGAGGGTGCAACAGTGGCAATATGTCACAGATAACAGGCTGTGATAAACAGGCTGCAACAGCAGGCAGTCAAAGTGTCTGGGGCTGGCTATTCATGCCAATATGTCCTCATTAAGTTTCCTTTAAAAAGGCTTAAAAGCAATTCTGGATACAATTCATGGTTGACATGTCAGTTTGATTTAATCAATAATTCAAGGAAGGAAAACACTAATCTAAGTATTTCAGAGCAGGCTAAAGGCTGGTGAGGGGCATCTGTTGGTCAGGGCTGGGGAATTCTTTTCAGCCTGAGGGATGAATCCTTCATGAGTGTTAGAAGTGTGACAAGAGCATCCATCTGGTCCTCTTTGTGTGGGGGGAGAGAAATAGAGAGATAGTCTTCTTAGCTGGCTAGGCTGCCACTGACCTGTGCTCATCCTTTCTGTCTGTCTTTCTTCTGTGTAAACTGATATGTCTCAGAGAGCTATTCACACCCCTGACTCACCTTCCTGTTTTTTCTCTTCTCTGCAGACGACTGGAGAAGGAGCCATGTTCTCTTTGTCTCCTCTCCTCCAGCATGAGGGGCAATGTCCAGGCATGGCCACTGTAGCCTCCAACTTAGTTAGACAGAAGTAGTACCTTTCCTATCCAGTATGTATTTCTATTAATAAAGCAGTCTTTTCTTATTTTGAAACCAAGTCTAAGTCTGAGTGATTTAAAGCAAGGTAAAAGCTCGCTTTCTCTAAGGTAAAAATCACACCCATGCAGCCCAGAGCGCTAAGTTAAACTCTGCTAATTTAGTAAAACTCTGACTGGTCTACCAGCCATTAGAGAGCCATCAATGGGCACTATCTGGGGCCATGTACCAGTGGTGGATGGGGCCAGAGGCAAAAGTGGCTGGGCCTAGAGGTAAATATGGGCAAAGCAATGCCTGTGACTCTTGCCTTTGTACAGTAGGGTACAATCCAGCCATGGAAAAGCCAGAGCTTTTGATACCTCCCCCCCGTCCAACTCTCTCTCCATCCTTCATCAAGGCAAGCATTATGAGGGGTGTGGCCTGGTAAGAGGGTACGGCCTAAGGATAGTCCCAAGCACCAGAGGGAGAGGCCTGGAGGGTCGCATTCAGTGCCCAGGCCTGGGATTCTCCACCCCTGGCATATATCCTTATAGGAAAGCACCATATTGAGCCTGGCACTGCCAACTGGTAAGTCCCTGGGGAAGGGCCATAGCTCAGTGGTAAAGCATTTGCTTTATATGAAGAAGGTCCCACGTTCAGTCCCTGGCATCTCCAGGTAGGGCTGGGACAGACTTGTGTCTGAAAACCTGGAGAGCTGCTGCCAGTTAGTGTAGACAGTGAGGAGCTAGATTGACCAATGGTCTGACTCAGTATAAGGCATCTTCCTGTGTTCATTGATCAGAAAATCCTTTCAACACAGCAGAGAGAGGAAGGGTCAATCTCTTGTTTAGGATGTCAGGATGACAAGGCTATTGTACCTTGTTGTGAAGTGTGAATTTTGGGAGACAGCTTGCCTAACTATTAAAGCCTGGTATCTGGACACTCAAGACGTTTGTTTTATTTTATTTATTTATTTATTGTATTTATATACCACCCCATAGCCGAAGCTCTCTGGGCAGTGTACAGGTTGTTGATGTTGAGGTGGGTTCTGTTCATCTCTGGAGGAAGGAGAGGACAGAGTTTTCCACCACCAGGAGCGGGCTGGGCCAGCTCCTTTGCGTCAGATTGGCTAAACTCAATTATATGAGGTGTAATTGTTCAGAACCAAAACAAAGCAGATTTTTGTTATGGAGTGACTTGGCTTGATACTCTTTTAACAGAAAGCACAGATAGTTAAGGTTTTTCCATAAGTGACATAGGATCCAGGTTTCTAGATGTCCTTTAGGAACTGAGCAGCAGATAAAAACATTATGTTAGCTTTCCGCTACCAATTACTTTAGTTTAGGACAATTAGTTTAGTAGTTAATTACTCTTAGATGTGTAGCAGCTAGAGATGGTCAAATATGCCAGTTCTGGTTTCTCTCAGTTTCTCGTTTTTCCAATCTTAAATTCAGTTTTTTTAAAAAGTCCTCCTGAATATTCGTCAGTGTGAATGTCTCCTGCTGTACACTCTTTTATATCCAACTGTAGGTTGTTTTTAACTGTTTTAATTATGTGTTTTAAAATTGTTGTAACCTGTCCTGGGACCGCTGGATGAAGGGCGGGTAATAAATAATAACAATAACAGCCACATATTTACAAAGCAATTTCCCAAATAGAATGCATTTTTGTATGTTATTTTCATTTATGCATTTATATGAACACTTTACAATAGTATATGGATCTTTGTATACATTACTTGGCTGCAGAACAGCACTGCAAAATTTGGGTAAGGACAAATTTCGAATGATAGCTGTGTTTCAGTTCGCATGTTGTTTCGGAAAATACAAACTTGGTAAGTTCACCTTTAAAT
>NW_026902503.1:0-32646 GCF_030035675.1 Rhineura floridana | reverse complement strand
GGAACGTAGTGGCAAATTCAAAAGTGCAGGGTCCCTTCGTAATAGTCACAGCCACACCCCTTTCCACTTTTTTTCTTTTGCTGCTGGGCTGAGAATGAGTTCCTTGTTAATGCCTTCCCCCACAACAACGGATGTCCATAGGAGCCAATCAGCATGAGAGGGGAGAGTGTTAGCTACTGAAAAGAGTCTTCCTTGCAGCCAACTCACCTCCTTTCTCTCTGACTGACTCCAAAGATAAGGAAGCAACTTAGAAGCCTCTTCTGAGTGGCTAACATATTCCCCTTTCATGCTGATTAGCTGATAAGACACTGGAGACATAGGGACCCTGCTTCTAAAAAAGTGAAGGGTCTAAGACCCCCTGAGACCCTGGACAACTACACCCCTGATTGGGGCTGGCGGGGCAGGAGACCCAACAGTAGGGGGAGCCAGAGGCAATGACAGGCAGAGTCAACCCTTCTAAAATGAGTTTCTGCCGGACCATGAAGACCTGGCTCTTCAGGCAGGCTTTTGGGGTGGGTGAGATTTTATTATCTTGTGTCCAGATTTTTAATGTTTATTGTATCTGTATGCTTATTTTGTACATCGCCCAGAGTGGCTGGATAGCCAGCCAGATGGGTGACTAAGAAATTCAATAAATAAACAAACCCATCCTAGATTCCTCCCCATTCTCCTCCCTGTTGAGTCGTACAAGGGCAACACTGAGACTGAGAAGAAGAAGGCCAACAGGCAGTGCCACCCTCCTGTACCAGTTGTAAATAAAAAGGCAGGGCAGGTGGGGGCTGGCGGAGGCCAGACTGAGGTTGGCGGGGCAGTGCCCCAGTAGCCCGAATAGACCAGCTTCCTCATCATTGTGCTTTTCCCCTGAGTTCCAGAGGCGTCGAGGGCTGAGCTGAAAAGCTGTGAGATCTGATGGAATCCTGCTACGCCACCAGCTATGCCACCACCATCACAACAGACAACCCAATACTTTGGATCCAGGAGAGAACACACAGCCACTGCAGTGCTAAAAAAGGGGGGGGTAGTGGAACGGCTTAAAATGGGCCACTGTCGCAGGTGCGGTGGAGGCAGCCGAGGAGAAGAGCACACTTGGGCTGTATCCCAGGGCTGGGGAACCTCACCCAGCCCAACTGAGCTGCTTCACGTGCAACCTTCATTGGCGGCAACCCATGACAGAGCCTCCTAGGTGGTGGTCCCCCTGTTTGGGAAATGGGTGCAGCAGTTTCCCTCACTACTAACTTTTAGGAGAAAATTTTTAAACAACCCTGTTGTCTCGGGCACTTTGATAGCTGAAAAGTCCTGTCCGTGGCAATTCTGAAATTATTATTTTGAGAGCACGTGATTGCTTTCAGGAGTTTTGAATGGTCTTTAGAAGGCTGTATTTTCCATTGTATTGTTTTAGGACTGATATGTTTGCGCCCTGGGCTCCTTTGGAGGAAGATGTGGGATATAAATCTAATAAACAAACAACAACAACCTTCCAGGGATCACATGTCAGTAGTCGGTAGAGGTAGAGGGAAAAAGTGATAGAGCCACAGATGCAACTCTGGCCTTTGTAGAGTAGGTTATATTCCAGCCATGCAAAATTCAGAGGTTCCTACACACATCTCCCTCCAAGAAGGAGAAGTAAGAGGCATTATCACAGTTCAGGGACACTTTCAGCTAGGCCAGTCTTTCCCAACCAGTGTGCCTCCAGATGTTGTTGGACCACAATTCCCATCTTTCCTGACCATTGGCAATGCTGGCTGAGACTGATGGGAGTTGTGGTCCAACAACATCTGGAGGCACACTGGTTGGGATAGGCTGAGCTAGGCAAATGCTCTCAAGGAGAGAATCGACAAGGGCAGGTGAGGGGTGTAGCCTGGAGAAGAAGGGAGTGTGGCCTGGGGCAGAGTCCTGAGGGCCGGATACAGAGGCCTGGTGGGCTGAATTTGGCCCTTGTGCCCAAGGTTCCCCACCCCTGGCATACCCTCTACTCACGACCACAACCGCATCTCCACCAAAGGTGCAACTTTACACCAGTCCCAGACTTTTCACAAGGGATTTCCTCCCACTGAGTGCAATAAGAGGGAAATATATTTTAAGAAAATAGCCCCACTTGCAACAATGACCATACCACCCGCATCATCATCATCATAAGCTATGGTGCCGACAATAGCACTTTCAAGGAGCCATAATCCACCCACCACATTGGGACCTTTAGTCATCCTGAGAAAGGTTTCAAGCAAAGAATGCTTTTTTTAATTCATAAAAATTCTAAAAATGTGCAGGTTCATTTTATACATGAATATTAACTGCATACATACATATAACCAAAGTGTCCCAAATAATAAACCAATGTAAGAAGCTGATCTTCCCAAGATCCCTGCTGACTGATGATAAAAGGCTGGGAAACCCAGCTCCTTTCGGTACTCCTGAAACCTTCGGCAGGTGTTGTTTCTAACGAAGACTAACCAAAAATCTACCGCTCAAAAAGACAGGAAAAGCAAGAACATAGGTTGTAGCCAATGGAGCACTAAGTTAAAGTACTTATTCTGCTGGCAGAATGTTTTGTACCAGCGGTGGGCTATTGCACGACAGAATGCTTAAGCAGGTTGCGTGTAACTTGGCTGCCCAACGAATTGCGCAATCCGCTGTGCAGTGAGCTTCCTCCAGCACAACTGTTGCATGGGATTCCTCTGATGGGCGGCATGAGCAGAAAGGGCCCCAAACACAGCAGGGTTGGCGTGCCACATTTTGAAGCAAGTAAACATATCACTCAGTAGTGGAGGTTGGCTCATTGGGGGGAATGGGGCACTGCCCCACCAAACTCAGTTGCCCTCACCTGCCTGTCTGCTTCCAATGAGCTTGCTATCAGCTTCCGCCTTATCTGAGTAGAATTCAGTGAGGAGGAGGAGGAGACTAGAATTAGTCGGCACAGTTTGTCATTACCTCTGGCTCCACGTACTGTTGGGCTCCTGCTTTGCGCCCTGCCAGTCCCAGTGAACACCAGCCACCAATTACTATCTAAGGAGCATCCCCCATCTCCCATAAAACCATTAAGTCCAGACTTTAAAATTACCTCTCTGCACCACTGGCTCTTTTCCTTTCTTTGGCTGCATCCGCACCAGACATTTATTCCACATTAAACAGTCATGGCTTCCCCCAAAGAATCCTGGGATGTGTAGTTTGTGAAGGATGCTGAGTGTTATTAGGAGACCTGTTCCCCTCACAGAGCTCCAATACCCAGAGTGGTTTAATAGTCAGCCCCTCTTCCCAGAGAATTCTGGGAATTGGAGCTCTGTGAAGGGAATGTCTCCTAACAACTCTCAGCACCCTTCCCAGGATTCTTTGGGGGAAGCCATGACTGTTTAATGGGGAATAAATGTCTGGTGTGGATGTGGCCATAATTCTTTGGCAAAAGTTCCAAATTTGCAATGGCCCAGACCTATTATTTCAAACCTCTCAGCTGCACATCATGTACAAGTTATGCAGAGTGGATGCACAAAGCTATTCTCTCTGTCAGAATTCAACCTCTACCTGAGGCCAATTCTAAAGCTACCTTCTCTCTGGGCTTTGTATAAATGCAATGAGCTGCAACCACAGGAAAATTACCCTGAAGTCAGTTTAAAAATGGGAATCGCAGCAAGCTGTCTTTGCAAATGGAAAAGAAAAATTATCCCACCAGCATCACATCCAAAGATGAAAAATCAAAGGACTTTGCCAACAGGGAAAACAAATTAAAGAACCAGACAGATGTCTATACCATCCCAATCTGGGGTAATTTTTCAAAACAATATTGACTTACACCAGGTGTGAGGAATCTTTGGCCCTCCCAATGTTGCTGAACTACAACCCACATCAACCCTGCTTCTCGGGCTCACGGGAGTTGTAGTTCAGCAACTCCTGGAGCGTCACAGGTTCCCACAACTGACCTAAACAAACTAAATCTGCGAGGGTATAAAAATCTAGTACTTCATCATATTCATTTCTATTCTGAATATCAGGTTATAAATCACAACAACTACATTCACACATTGCAAAACACCACGTCTGACAAAGGGGGTGTTTTTCAGCTATCAGTTGTGAAAGTGCCATTTAAAAAAAAGTTTCAGCTAGTTTCTTAACATTAACTAAGATGCAATTAACAAATGTACAGTTAGTGATGGCCACACAACACATATGCACCAGGGCAAGTAAAAACAGAGACTCTGGTGGCACTTTAAAGACTGGAATCATAGAATAGTAGAATTGGAAGGGCCCTATAAGGCCATTGAGTCCACCTCCCTGCTCAATGCAGGAATCCAACCTAAAGCATCCCCAACAGGTGGCTGTCCAATTGCCTCTTGAATGCTTCCAGCATTGGAGAGCCCACCACCTCCCTAGGGAACTGGTTCCATAGTCGTAGTGCTCTAACAGTTAGATCCTGGCCCTTCTCTGTGTGACAACCTGCCAAATACTTGAACAGTGCTATCATATCTCCCCTCAAACTAACAGTTATGGTGGCATAGAGAATTTTCGACTAGAGTCCACTTCATCAGATGTGTGAAGAGTCATCCTCAGTAAGTGAAAACACATATATGATGATGATCAGGAGTGGGGGACCTTTCTCAGCAGATTCCCTTCTGCACAACCTTCTGAAGGGCACATTCTACAGAGGCCCAACTGGCCTCAATTAGAAGTCGGGCATTTACTGTCGCTAGTCCCATGCTGTGGAACATGCTTCCAGCAGAGATTCAGCAAGCATCCTCGCTTTTGACATTCAGGCATCTCTTGGAGACTTTTTTGGTGCCGAGAGGACTATGCGGCTGTTAAAAAACATTTTAAACATTTTGTATTGCTTTTCAGCCTACAGCCATACTACCCTGAACACGCCCAATCTCATCTGAACTCGGAAGCTAAGCAGGGTCAGGCCTGGTTAATACTTGGGTGGGAGACCGCCTGGGAATACTGGGTGCCATAGGCTTAGAGGAAGGCAATGGTCAACCACCTCTGAAGACCTCTTACCATGAAAACCCTAAGAATATACGCAAAAAAGATTCATAGGGTCACCATAAGTCATAATCAACTTGAAGGCATATAACAACAACATTGCTTTTCAATGTTTTTACATTGCCGTATACCACCCTGATGTGTTGCGAGAGACCAGTAAATAAATAATTTTATTAAAAAAAATTAAAAATGAATAAAAGTGGATGGAGCAACAAACGTGGATTTAACCTTTGTACGGAGGCTAATTCCTACACACATTCACACACTCATTTCTATGCTCCATCCAGACAAAGAAGAGGCATTATCAAAGCTCAAAGGCACTTTCCAAAAAAACCTTGGGGCATGAAGCATGGCCAGGGAGGGGTGTGGCCAGGGAGGGGTGTGGCCTGGGAGAGTTCTGAAGGCCAGAACCCTGGAGGGCTGTATTCAGGTCCCAAGCTTGAGGTTTCCCATCCCTGAGAGGTTGGTAGATCTGTGTTAGCATAAAGAAAGATAGTAAACAGTGATACCCAAAGTTCCACAAAATGGAACAACTACAGCCAGGCTGTTCAAGCAACAGCCCCAATCGTAGGTGAGCAACTTGATGACCTTAAAACAAGTTCTTTTCATCATCAAGTCATTTTGCAAACTGGAGAGCTGCAACGCATTAGCATCTAAAATATATTCGCATCCAATTTGTATGAATGGTAGATGCCCGCCTACTGCTGGTGGGCTCATATGGCAGTGCAGGGCATAAGGAGATCTAGGCTGCCTCCCACGGGGGGGGGGGAGAATCTTCAGCACCTACTTCTGTACCCTTCTAGCCTAAGGAAGGGGAAGCGCCATAGCGCAGTGGTAGGGCATCTGACTTGAATGCAGAAGATCTCAGGTTCAATCCCCAGCATCTCCAGGTAGGGCTGGGAGAGACCATGGTCTGAAAGCCTGGAGAGCTGCCACTCAGTCAGTGTGGACAATACTGAGCTAGATGGACCAATGGTCTAACTCAATATAGGCTTCATTTGTGCCTACAACATGGCCCTTCTGTCTTCCTTGGGCTCTGAAGACAAGTCCTCAATAGCATTTCCATCTCCTCCACTTCGTAAAAGTCAACAGTTACACAGCTGGACAATGATCTTTTAAGGAGCACACCCAGCCAGTCCAGGGATGCACAGTCAACAGCAGCCTTTGTAAGGCTCTAGGCTTTTGCTGAGACAACATTCCCCCATTACCTGTACTGTAATCAAAAGGACTCACCAGGAGCTGTCCAGGGTCCTACCTGAATCTAGACCTGTCTGGTCCAATCAAGCTACACTCTCTAGAACATTATGTTACTTTATGTGACCCAGCTTACTGAGACCTTTCATGAGGCCTTGTTTGCTAACACTTTATGACCTTACCAGATGAGACTATACCTGATGTGATGTTACCTATACAAGTTTGTGACCACTTCTCATGCGCTCCCTCACCCCAGCAAAACAGGATAGGTACAGGCATCACCACCTTTACCCAGACCTGAAACCTGATAGTACACATAATTAAAACAAAAATGGGGCACAGAATAGGGCAGCAATATAAACCAAAAAAAGGAGCAGAATTTCTTAATTGGAATCTCAAAAGGTATCGACAAAAAGTCTTAAACCTTGACGGAATACTTTTCTGTATACATTTTACCCCTACAGGAAAATCAATGAACTATTGCTAGTGTCAGCAATAATCTCCTAAGAGACGTGGTCTGACATCACTTCAACACTCAACCCTCTTGTCATTTGCTTAACCTAAGACATTTAGGAATAATAATAAACCCCACAAGAGTTGCACTATTAGGAGTCGTGCAAAGAAAAGGCCTGTTTGGCTGCCTTTTTCCTTTAAAAAGCCTCTTTGCAGCCATTCCTCCTGATCCCCTACTTTTCCCTCTTTGCGCAGACAACAATGAAGGATAATGGATGGCAAGGAATAATCTCCCCCCTCGTGCAACTTTGTAATAAATCATGGTTTTCTTATCTTTTCTGTAAGAAGCCTAGATGGTTTTATAATGCCTGTGTGCACAAAAGGCTTTCCTTTATGTCTCCCATCAATGTGCACATACTACTTGAACAAGATAAATTTCTGGTCCTTGCTTCTCCCTCTCCCCCCAGCACCAGGATTGTGGTGCCCAGGGGTGTTGCTAGATCCTTTAAAAATTTGACACACAGGCCCATATCTCAAATATTCATAAAATTTGCAGATACTAATTTAAATGCATAGCTTCCAATTTAGGCCAACTTTCAGAGGGGAAGTTGCAATGTTTCTTTTAAAAAAATCAATCAAGTTTTTAAAGCGGGGAAGGGCAGGAAATCTACAGTCTGGTTGAGGAAAGAGTGTGGGAGACTTTCAGCGTTTCTACATAATCGGTTTATTTGCAAATATATAGGTTGAGCAGATAGGAAGCAAGCAGACACACAGGCAGGCAAGGCTAAAAACAAAGTCACAGCAGACCCAAAACCAACAGCAGCTCTCTCAGAGGCCCCTGTGCTTATCCTTTCCCTAGTCAGATTAAAAGTGCCTCCTTTCAGATTTTTGGCCCCACTCCCAAAACTACCCTCTTTCCACCCCACTGTGGATGCAGAGGCAATCTTCTTTCTCATTAACCTGTCATTCCAAAGTTAATGCGAGTTTTGAACCCAAGATCAGTGTGTATTATTCAGGGATGGACGAGTCTGTTAACTGTGGTTTCTCAATTTCTTATTTTTCCAGTCTTAAATATGATTCTCCACATTAGCTTGCTATTTTTTTTAAAAAGTCCTCATAAAAATTCATTAGTATTTTAGTGCAAATTTCTCCTAATATGCACACTTTTGTAGGCTATTTTGCCTGATAAACACAATATTGCAAAGCATTTTCCTCTAATTTAATACATTTTGATATGTCATTTTCACTAACATAGACACGCTTTACCCTCGTATAAGCATTTCTGTACACATGACTTAGTGGAGAACTGCAAAATTCAGAGATGTGCAAGTTTCAAAGGCTGGCTATAGTTCACTAGTATTTCAGAAAGTGAAATGTTGGTCTGTGTTAACTGCAAACTGAATCGAATTTCTCCCCCATTCCTAATTTCATTACATGACATGGGGCAAGGTCACCTGTCTGGAGAGATGCCCACAGCTGATACCTCAGGAGTAACATCGCTGCTTGGCCACATCCATCGCCCAGAGAAAGCTGCAGAGAGCTTGCTTCCCCACCCCCACCCCTCGGTCAGAAAGAAAAATCTCCTCCAACTGCCAGCTGACCCGGGATTGCAGAAGCAACAGGAAAAAGACACTCTGGCCCCATCCATCATCCAGCTGAACAAGAGCCACCAACTGCTGTTCAAGCAAGAACTACTGCAAGAGATCAGCCTGGCCCCACCTGGATATAAATGTCTCCTTATAGTTCACAGCTTCATCCTGGCCTCAAAAAATTGATCTTCCTCCTCTAACTTGTATATCCGTTTCCATATCCTTTCTGGTGGCAGTACCTGTTTCTTTTGTGTGTGTTTTTAGATGAGTCACTTGGGGAGAAATAATTATCTGCAAGGCAGGATAAAAAATGTAAATGTCCTGCCTTCAAGTCAATTCCGACTTATGGCGACCCTATGAACAGGGTTTTCATGAGGCTGAGAGGCAGTGACTGGCCCAAGGTCACCCAGCCAGCTTCATGGCTATGTGGGGATTCGAACCCTGGTCTCCTAGGTCATAGCCCAACACCTTAACCAGTACGCCACACTGGCTCTCTGCAAGGCAGGATTAAAGGGGCGTAAATAAATACAAAAATAAAGAACATCTATCTTATATTATCTTACAGATTCATAGTAGAAATGTACACAACACCTAACCACATTTTCAAATATGGCAGCAATACAATAAATATAGATACCCCCCAACGTCACTATTTGTTTCTCTGCATAAGCCATCCTTCAAAGAAGTACTTTTTTGTTTTGCTCTGCAGATGCAAGCATCCATCCCCTCGGACCTGGAACCTGACTGCCTGGAGCCTGGCCCTTGCCAAGATCTGGTGTGTCCATGTGCGTGTGTACATGTGCAAGCACATGGGCACACATGCATGGGCATCCAGGTCTTTTCTGTCAGTTCCTGGATCTTCTACCACTTTCATAGAAGTTTTGTTAAACTTTTCTTTTCAACTTTGCTTGCAGGGCAAACCATGGCGGGAGCACCCAAACCACATGGCATCTTACTTTGTACCGAGGCATTTATACATATAAGTTAGCAGATGCAAATCTGCACCATGAACTGATGCCCTGAACTAAAGCAGCTTGCTAGGTGGAGTAAAGCCATTAGGGCAGCTTCCCTGCAGGCGGGTTGCTGTTGCTTACGCAACAACGGGGAAGGGCCGTGGCTTCCTCTTCCGTGGCAGAGCATCTGCCTTGCATGGAGAAGGTCCCAGGTTCGAATCCTGACATCTCCAGGCAGGGCTGAGAATGTCCCCTGCCTAAAATCCTGGAGAGCTGCTGCCAGTCAGTACTGACCTACAAGGACCAGTGCTCTGACTCAGGATAAGGCAGCCTCCTATGTTCCAGAGGGAGAGGGGCAGGGATGAGGTGAGGATGGCACAGTACAAATGCACTGTACCATACTGGGGCCAATCCAGTCCTCCAGCTGGTGCGTTTGCACCGCCCTGACCTCCCTGCTGCCTCGTCCATCCTCCTCTGGGTAAGGAAGAGCGCTAGGGGCTTTGCCCCACCTGGCAAGCTGCTTCTGGCCCTGAGTCCTTCAAGTGCAGGATGTGTACACATGTGCAATTGTGTGCGTATAAGAGATACTGCCGTACTTGCCAACTGATGCCATTTCTGCAAGAAGCAAGGGGTACGATTTTACTGACCCCGCTTAGGCTGTGCGGAGTTCCATCCCCACCTCCCACCGCCACCTGCAAAAATTTCAAGCATAATTCAGTGTACGTTTCTGCAGCTGCAGATTCAGACGCGTCCAAACCTCAGTGGGCAAAAAAAAAAGCAGCCAAGAAACTTGCTCCAAGATGCCCAACTGACATTGGTCGTGTTTCCTCCGATCAGTTAAAGTGAACCTGAAGCAATGATTAACTTTCTACTGAGAGAAAGCAACGACTAATTTAGGACTCCTGAACTACTGATTAGTGCAGCCTAGAATCTGGCCCAAGCTAATTATAAATCAATGGGAAGCAAAAGGAGCTGAGAGCTGTATAATGAGGCCTTTGAAATGTGCATTTTTCTAATTAACATTTTCTTCCTCTCTCTCTACATCTCCTTATTTTTATTTTTATTTTAAGAGGGAGGATCTAAAGGAAGAAAACATGCAGTTACTGTTTTGGCGACTGAAAAGATGTTGTTTGCCCACCGTGGGCTATCAGAGGCTCCAAATCCTTTTCATCCTTTCCACGATAAAAAAAATCTCATCTCTCTGAAGCTAACCATCCAATTAAAAGGACAAGATGGGCTTTTCACCGCATGAGCATCACAGAGGCTAGATGGAAAAAATACATGCAGATTCTCAGCTATTCCCAATGTTTCTTTTGAGCAACATGTTATCTGTAGGGGTACAGGAGGCACCCTCCCCAACAACAGCGCTTTGCCAAAGCTTGCTTGCTTATTTGTTTGTGTCATTTATAGACCACTTACTATTGAACAGATCTCAAAACAGTTTACATTTTAAAAAAACAGACATAGAAGCATACAGTGTCAACAATTTAAGTAAAAGTACATAGCATTGAGACCCAGCGTGGTGCAGATGTTATAGTGTCAGACTGGGACCTGGGAGACCAGGGTTCAAATCCCCGCTATGAAGCTCATTGGCTGACCTTGGGCCAGTCACGCTTTCTCAGCCTACCCTACCTCACAGGGTTGTTGTGAGGAAAAAATGGAGAGGGGGAGAAACATGTACACCACCACCTAGAGCTCCTTGGAGGAAAGGTGGGATATAAAGCCTTTTAGGTAGACACCTTATCCTAGTCTGCATCAGTACTGTAATTGTATTTAAAATAAAAAGTAAAAATTATGGTCCGCCATCCTGGGCTCCCTTTGGGAGGAAGGGTGGGATATTAATTTAATTTAAAGAATAAAAAGATAAAATAAATGTAAATAGGTATACAACACAACATAATATCCATATAAAGAATAAAAAGTTAAAATAAATGTAAATAGGTATACAACACAATATAATATCCATATCTATATAAAATTCTCTCTGTGTGTAAATTACTTATTAAACATAATTCAAGCTCTCAAAAACATTCTGCCCACAACCAGTGTCACAGTCTCTCACCTTCACCAACTCTTCACACCATCATTACACCTTTACCCAGGTTTCTTTCTTTCTTTCTTATCCTTTCATCAGTCCTTACCAACAACAGTCAATAATAATCAAACACATGAATCACAGTATCAATCACAATAGCAGCCAACAAACTCACTAACATCTACTTTGGGAGCAGTAATTCTCAAATGATAAGTATGAATCAGGACACACCACTAAATAATTTGCAAAATGGGAGGTGGGGGCGTTTCAACCCTTGGGGATGCCTCATTGTCATCAATATAAACTGAAGATCTGTTGGTAACTCAAACAGTAAAAGCCCATTTGTCCATCTCAAGCTGTTGTGGGGGATGGCAAATCATCCAATTCTGAACTGCTTAGAGCATGGTTCAGACACCAGATCACTAAGGGAAATGGATCTGTTCCTGCCTCTCTTAGTCACAACCCTGAACCCCCAAAGAAGTCTAACTACACAAAGCTAGACATTTAGTCACAGAATAACAATACTTTTTAAAAATAATTAGCTTCCTTAAGAGCACTTCCTATGGTTTAACCATGGAATATTGTAAAACTTCTAATGTTGAAAACTTCAAACAAACATTGAAGCTCTTTACATTAATAGTTTCATGTGTGTGTGAGTGTGAGTGTGTGTGTGTGTGTTAATTTAAAGCATCCCGATATGGCAGGGCTGGAGAATCTCTTTCAGCCTGAGGGCCAGATTCCCTTATCCAAGGGCCGCATGTCAGTGGTGGGTGGGGCCAGAGGCAAACGTGGGCGGAACAACAAGGGTGCATTTTTACTTAGGTACAGTAGGCTACTTTCTACGAACACTCACACAACCCTCGCTATCCTTCACCCAGGCAAGCAAGATCAGAATTCAAGGGCACATTCCAGTCAGGCAAAAACACTCAAGGATAGTTCAAAGCAGGACTGATGAGGGGTGTGGCCTGGGAAGAGTTCTGGGGGCCAGAGAGAAAGGCCTGGAGGGCCATATTTGTCGCAACAGGGGTGGAAGAACAACCCTAAAAGCTGTGCAGGGAGAGGATCCACACAGGGAGCAGCAGCCCACCCAGGGAAGAACCACAAAAGTGGCTGCATCAGCCACCTCCAGTTCCCTTGAACTGGCAAATAGCCTTCTGAAGAGTAAAGGGCCTACCAGTGAGCAAGGAAAGCAAGACAGGGAGCAGGCACGCCTGGAACATTTATTTATTTATTACTTGATTTATATCCCGCCCTTCCTCCCAGCAGGAGCCCAGGACGGCAAACAAAAGCACTAAAAACACTTTGAAACATAAAAACAGACTTTAAAATACATTAAAACAAAACATCTTTAAAAACATTTTTTTAAAAAAGCTTTGAAGACATCTCAAAAAAGAAAAAAAAAAGGTTAAAAACATTGGTTTTTTTAAAAAGGGTTTAAAAAGCAATTCCAAGACAGACGCAGACTGGGATAAGGTCTCAACTTAAAAGGCTGGTTGAAAGAGGAAGGTCTTCAATAGGCGCCAAAAAGATAACAAGAGATGGCGCCTGTCTAATATTTAAGGGGAGGGAATTCCACAGGGGAGGTGCCGCCACACTAAAGTTCCATTGCATATGAAAGGCAGAGGGAGGTATAAGCCAGGGGTTCCCAAACTGTGGTCCATGGACCACCAGTGGTCCACATAAGCCTCACCAAGGTGACCCTCGGCATGTCAGCAAAAATACCATTAAAATTCATACAGCCTCTGGCACGGCACACGAAAATTGCTACAGCAGGTAGAGAAATCATTGAGTGGTCCGCCAACATCCTCAGCAATTTTCAAGTGGTCCATGGGAGGGGGGGAGTTTGGGATCCACTGGTAGAAGCCAAGGAAGGCCTTTTCCAGATAAGGGGACTGGGAGCTGCAGTGAAGCTTCAGAGCGGGACTCAGGCTAACCTGTCTCACTGGGTCGAGTTCAGTGAGATGCCAAGCAACTGTATCAATGCACTGCTTAAGCATCCATGGTCACTTTTCAAGGGAGGAGGATGGGGAGAAAAATGGAACAAATTATCCCTGCCTCCGGTGACCCCCCCATGGCTCCCCCACCAGGTCCAGAGATCATCAGCCATCATTGTGTGTAACTCCTACACTCTGACTGAGGCCACCCACCTTCCCACACCCGTCTTAAACATATCAGGTGCTATGTAGGTAACCCAAACAGACTGGGCATCCCCTGCAATATATACCAACTGGCTAAAGGTCACGCTACTGAGACCCGTCTCATACGATCTGCATAAATGACAGCTTGTCTAGTTTTAGATGGACACCCCACGTCATTTTTAAAAAAATTATTTATTACGGTTATATCCTGCCCTTCCTCCAGACACACAGGATCCGTTTCTTCCACACACCCGGATTTTATCGTCTAAAACAATCCTGTGAGGTAGGTTAGGATGAGAGACGCTGACTCCCCACAAGGAGAATGCACCTTATAAAAAAAAAGATTCCCTGCAAACAAAATAAAAACTTGTCCTAGGCTGATCTCGTCTGATCTTGGAAGCTAAGCAGGGCCAGGCCTGGTTAGTACTTGGATGGGAGACCACCTGGGAACACCTGGTGGCATAGGTTTAGAGGACCTCTTATCGTGAAAACCCTATGAATATAACAACAACAGCAAATGATGCATAGGGTCACCAATAAGTCGTAATCGACTTGAAGGCATACAGCAACAGGCCCAGCCTGCTTCATGTGGTGCCTTTTTTCAGTTTGTACGCAGTCCAATAGTGGCGTGGTCCTCTTGCATCTGTATGAGGAAAGGCTGCAGCATTTGGGGCTTCCCAGTCTAGAGAAAAGGCAAGCAGGAGGTGGCATGACAGGCATGTATACAATTATTCATGGCATGGAGAAAGCAGACAGAGAAAAGTTTACTTCCCCCTCTCATAACACTGGAACTCAGGGCCATCCAGTGGAGCTGAAGGTTGGAAGATTCAGGACAGACAAAAGACAGGACTCATAGTTACGCTATGAAATTAGCTCCCGCAGGAGGTGGCAACCGTCACCAACTTGGAGGGCTTCCAAAGAGAAATAGACAAATACATGGGGGATAAGGCTATCAGTGGCTACTAGCCACAATGGCTATGTTTTGCCTCCATTGTCAGAAGCAGTATGCTTCTGAATACCAGTTGCTGGAAATGGCAGAAGGGGAGAGGGTTGTTGCGCTCAGGTTTTGCTTGAGGGCTTCCCATAGGTATCTCATTGGCCACTGTGAGAACAGGATGCTGGACTCCATGGGCCACTGGCCTGATCCAGGAGGACACTTAGTATAGTCATATAGCATGCTGCCTTCCAGAGGGCTGCATCACATACTTTTTCCAAGCATGCAGATCCCCTCTCTTTAATTCTCACCGTAGCATTTAGCCACAGTTGTCCAAAACTGACAGGCCTCCCATTTCCCCCTGGCACTTGACATTATGCATTTTACCAAGCAGGGGAGAAAATGTTGTGACAGTTTTTGCAAAAACATACGTTCTGCTACATGGTCATTTTCAAAACATCCGCACCACTACCCCGCCCCCCAAAATTTCCAACATGCAGCTTTCCTTGGGTAGGGTTAGTGCTGCGTAATTAAATAAAAGGGAGATGTTTTCAGCCAGACACTTCCAAGTTGTTAGCCTGCCAAATCTGCCCTTCCTCTCAACAGTCATGTCAGATAATCAGGGCCTATAGCTTTGCAATCTTTACAAATACATTTCACAGCCAGTTAAAAGGCAAATTATCTGCTGAGGCTCAAGAATAGATGCATACTGTGGTAATGGCTGTGAGGCCAACTCCATTTTATGAGGCTGCACTTATTACTCAGACAATGCCAAGGTTGTATTTAAGGCTTCTGGCATTGATTGTTAATAGAGTCTCACTCGCAAAAAAAAAAGATTTACATTAAATATGTAAGCAGAGCCAACTATTACACACACACACACACAACTTAATGAGACAATTCAAGAACCTGTTTTTGCACAATTATGTATTGCTAGCTTGCTTTGTAACTATCAGAACTGAGCAGGAGGCAGCAGTCAGAGGGGGAAACCAAGGGTCATGTCAGGGAGTCAGAGTCAAGAAACCTGGAGTTACATCAGAGAGTCAGAGGCAAGAAACCAGGAGTCACGTCAGGAAGTCAGAGGCAAGAAACCAGGAGATAGAGGTGAACACAGAGAAACACAACAGAGCCAGGAATGCCACTTTGTTGCTCAGGCAAAGTCCCAACCTAAACAGGAAGTCCTTTCTAACACTTCCTGTCTAGGAGGGACCAATGGCCAGCCTCGCTGGGCGGGGCCAGTCTAGGGCCTGAGAATATTTCACTGCCCAAGAAGATGCTCTACACAGGACAGCTGCATAAAGAGCCAAAGGCTACTGCTTCTAGCCCCAGTGATCCCTGGCACTAACATATTGCCACCATCACATATATTCAGCAAGACGGCCATGATGGAAACCACAAAAGTTCTTCTCTCCAATCCAAACTATCCTGTTGACATTCTGAGAAGCCAAACTTTTGTTGAGAAACATTGTGCTTCTAGTCCTCAAGGGATGCAACCAGCTGATCAGCCCTGAACGACCAGGTGATCTGGGGAGCCAATAGTAGATCAGAAGGGATTAAATTACAGTTACTTCAGGCTTGATTCCCTAGTCTAAACAACTCACCACTAGAGTAGTGACTCCATGCCTGCACCTGTCCCCTGTGATCTCTGTTTCTTGCTCTGTGGCTACACACCTGGGCAGAAAGGCAGACATTGGGGGAAGAAGACTGTTATGTCCCCTGCATCAGAGTTCCAGTGTTGCCTTAAACAGATTCATATGAACTGTAGGTCCTTGGAACTCCCTTCTGCACTGTTCTAGGCCAAGGACATGGTCTCCCATCATCCTCAGACTCTGGGAAAGACTCCCCAGTAGCTTCTCCTGCTCCATAGTCATGCAGGAGCATGAAACTACAGAATCGGCCATGGGCCTGTTAAGGATTAAAGGCAGCTCTCCCAGGGATGTGGAGCCACTGGAAGGTCCTGCCAGCCACCTCAAGCCTTCAGACAACCCTGGTTCTTTGCTGAAGCAACATCTTGCTTAGCTCAGCCAGCAGGGCCCACTGGGAGCTGTCCAGGGTCCTGAAAAAGGCTCTGATCATTGCTACCACTTTCCCTTTGAGTCCCAAGCACCAGCAGGAGAGGGGGAAGACTAGGAAACACCTCACACACTCTTAATGAGAAGATGGACAGATAGGCCAAAGGGGTGGAAAGATGCAAGAATGGGCCCAGGGAAGCATGGAAGGGATTGTTTCTTATTGCTTCAAAATTTGCTGTGGATGTGAATGTCAGACCCCCAACCCTCCTCATATCTGAACAAGCTCAGAGAATAATTAAAAAAAAAAAACATAACAGATGAGCTCCTTCTAACATTCTGGCTTTGGGTGCCCAGGTTTTAATTGTCACTTCACTTGTTTAATATTCAATCTTACTCCCCTCCGGAGAGTTAATCTATTCTATAATGACTGGTCAAATACACCTGAGATGCTGACTCGGCAGAGCAGTCTGTCAAAACAGTCTTGCTTCATTAACCGAAGGTGCCATTAAGCTTGAAGCTTGAATAATAAGTTGGAACCTCTTGTCACGCACAGCAGTGGTGAAATCTAGAAAAGGGGCCCTGCTGAATCCCCACCCCACCCCATTCCAAACAGCAGCCTACGTTTACCTGCAGAGCAAAAGGAGCTTAGTTATAAGCACAGCTGCCAGCGGGTAAATAAAAATCTATTTATAGCACATTTTCACTTGCATCAGCCATTTTTGCAAGGAGTTAGAGAAACGGCAGCATTCAATGCCATCTGCAGCCTGCCCTGATGCACCCCATTGTCATCTCAATACAGGGGTGGATTAACTTTAATGCTACCTACACGATGGTCCAAGAGGCCTCACCAAATTTTAAAAATGAGTTTCTCTTGTGGAAAATGTACCCACGGGACTTCCCACTCTCTAATAAAATAAAATGAAGATTACGCCTTCAACACAGGTCATGAGTCTCTGTTTAAAAGGTCATAGGTGCCATGCAAAATGGCAATTGTTAAGGCTGCAGAGATGAATTCCATTATTTTCTTGCTACTAAACACCTGACACACGTCGTCAGGGCAAAGTTGTCTCTGCAATCATGAGAACCTGAAACCTACTTTTAAAACCAGAAGAATGGATGAAATACAGGGAAATACTGCAAGAGAACATGCTGCAGTCCACTAAAAAACTGAAGCTTGGGAGGAAATTCACTTTTCAGTGGGACAATGATCCCAAGCACAAGGCCAAAGCAACACTAGAGTGGCTCAAGAACAAAAAGGTGAATGTCCTACAGTGGCCCAGTCAAAGTCCTCATCTCAATCCCATTTAGGATCTCTGGCAGTATTTGAAAAATTGCCGTCCACAAACGGCGTCCAATCAACCTGAATGACCTGGAGCAAATCTGCCAAGAAGAATGGGCCAAAATCCCTCCGACACTGTGTGCAAAGCTGGTACATACCTACCCCAAAAGACTTGGGGGCTGAATACTTGTGCAAGCAAAATGTTTCCGCTTTTATGTTTTCCCAACATAAAACCAATGTTACCTTACAATAATTAATTTTGAGTTTCAGTGTCTCAAAATGAAATATCATACAGAACGAAATTACAATGTACCATTTGTAATCCAGTAATATGAGAGCATTGGTCAGGGGTCTGATTACTTTTGCAAGGCACTGTATATATTGTAAACAGGTGTCCACAGGTGGCACATGCCAAGTATGTCACATTTTTATTAGTATGCTTATATCTCACTTTTCCTCCAACGAGTGCAAAATGGCACAGATCGGTTTTCTCCCCATTTTATTCTCACAACAACCCTGTGTGGTAGATTAGGCTGAGAGGTGGCGACAGGCCCAAGGTCACACAGCTGGCTTCATGGCTAAGTCAGGACTTGAAACCACATCCTAGTCCAACACTCTAACCCCAGCCTTTCCCAACCAGTGTGCCTCCAGATGTTGTTGGACCACCAACTCCCATCAGCCTCAGCCGGCATTGCCAATGGGAGGCTGATGGGAGTTGTGGTCCAACAACATCTGGAGGCGCACTGGTTGGGAAAGGCTGCACTAAGGAATACTTGGGATGGTCCATAGCTCAGTGGCGGAGCGTCTGCTTTGCATGCAGACCAAGTTCAATCCCTGGCATCGCCAGGTTGAGCTGGGAATGTACCCAGTCTAGAATCCTGGAGAGCTGCTGCCAGTCAGTGTAGACAACACTGAGCTCCTGCTGGGAGGAAAGGCGGGATAGAAATCAAATAATAAATAAATAACTAGATGGATCTAGTGGTCTGACTCAGTATAAGGCACCTTCTTGTGTTTCTAGGTTCCAGACACTTCATACCGTGCAAATATGCAACCGAGGTGCTGGAAGGATATCATCCCCCCCCCCGTTTTCCCTACCATATGATGGAGGAAGGGGGTGCTTGTGAATATAATCGATTATTTAACAACCTCCTTCTCTCTTTCAGGTTGATTGATTGCCCTCGTCCACAGAACATTAGCATGCCACGCTTGAGGTTCCCATTCAGAACTCAAGCAAAGGATGCTAGCCTTCTCTGGATTGGGACCATCAATCAACCTGACTGAGAAAGGAGGTGACAAATATTCATTGGTATGCCTGGACCTTCATTCACAGATATCCATGAAGCTTCTTCAGCCTTCTTTTGCATTTCTGCGATGCACAAAGGAAACAAGAGGGGTTGAGGTGCCTTGCTCGTTAATGCATGGAAGAATATAATCCATTTTAAATAGCTTTAATCTGTCAGGAGGTAGATATTGTCATAGTTCCTTTTCATTTTTTTTTTTTAAAAAAAACACTTTTTAGATTCTGAAGGCATTGTATGTATGTACCTAAGATATGCTGCCTGCCACATAAAACCTAGTTTTAAATATTCCCAAGATGCCTCACTTTTATGTCCCAATCATATTGCCCTGAAGGCTGCATATTTCTAGAAATACACACACAAGAATATGAAGCTTTTTAAATTCTTCCTTTTTTACAAATTTTTCTCACTTAAATGTCTAAAGCATTTGAGTCAGACAGGTGTCTTCCAAAAGAGGATCAAATGAAAGTCTAAGCACCCGTGACTTTCTCCAGAATGCTTACGCGCTAATTGACTTTAGCATTTTTAATCATTGATATCACTTTTAGCAGGCAAAGTGTTGACATAAACGGAAGGAAACAAAGAAGGTCACATGCACAGATACAATATTAAATGCAATCACCATAATCTAATCTGCATTATGCATGTCTTGGTTCCGCACACACATCATAAACCAGTTATCCAGGCAGCATCTGTAACGCTGCCAGGGTTAACAGAAGCCAGCGCTAAGGCAGCAGCAGCACAGATGCTTGTTCTTCCTCTCTAGCTTTATGAAGCAGATGCTCCAGTACAGAAACGGAGAACCTTTGGCCTTCCAGATGTTGCTGGACTCCAACTTCCACCAGCCTCAGCCGGCACGGCAAACAATGAGGGATGATGGGAACTGTAGTCCAGCAACATCTGGGGGGCCAAAGCCAGTGATGGCCACCAACTTGGATGGCTTTAATACAGGATTAGACAAATTCATGGAGAAGAAAGCTATCAACAGTTACTAACCCAAATGGCTATGTTCTATCTCCACTGACAGAGGGAAGGGGAGAGTTGGTGTAGAACTCAGATCCTGCTTGCAGATTTCCCATAGGTATCTGTTTGGCCACCGTGAAAACAGGATGCTGTACTAGATGGGCCACTGGCCTGTTCTATCATGCTGTTCTTATGTACTCCACTCCTGCTGTAGCAAAATATATACATATGCTTAGCCGCCATAGCACAGTCATATATTAAAAGTGCCAGTACTATGACAGTTGCATGCATGGGTTTTATCCCTGTAGCGAAACTAACAGGCTGATTGCCTGGAGGCAACTGTTACTTGTCACAGGTAATCAGACAAGTGTAAGCCACAATGCTGGCAATAATACCTTGGAGTGGAACCAGTGTTGTTGTTTTTAGTGGCATCTGAACCCTCACACACAAGATTACACATCACTGCACTCCAGGTGAATCCATCCAAAATAGCTAGCATCTCACAGTTCCATAACTGCAAAGGAATTGACTCCCACTTTAGACATCAAGTGTGAAAGTGACACTCGATGTGCAGGATTAGATGCATCTCCCTCTCTTACAAATTTCATCACGCACAATCCAGGAAATGATCAAACCTCTTGAAGGTCATGCCGAAAGGGCCAAGCAAAATGTGACACCATCACACAATTTTACAGTTGCATGAGTGGCTTTTTTAAAGTAAATTATAGGCACGGGGGAACGGTCCAGATTGGGGCCATGGCACAGGGAGAGGGAATTAGAAGGACTTCAGCACTTTGCCTACCACTCCACTTGTTTCTTGCATTGGGGGGGAAAGGTCCCTTGGAAGACAATGGGAACACCCCAACAACAACAACAACACAAATGCAGATGTAGGGACCCTGATTTCATAGAGGATAAGGTGCACAATGGCTAGTAGCCACGATAGCTGTATTCTACCTCCTCTGTTGGAGGCAGAATGTTTCTGAAGACCAGATGCTGGGAATCACAAGCGGGCAGAACACCATTGCACTCAGGTCTTGCTTGTGGGCTTCCCAGAGGCATCTGGCTGGCCACCGTGAGAACAAGGATGCTAGACTCGATGGAACTTTGGCCTGATCCAGCAGAATTCTCCTTAGGTTCTAATCTGGATCAAGACCACAGCAAGGGGCTAAGGGTTAACGCCTCCCTAATCCCCGCATACCACGGCCCTGATCCAGATTGGGGACCGTGTGCCTGCAAAGTCCTCTTCAAAAAGACGATTGCGCAATTAGCAATTACGCAAGTGCCGTCTTAGCTAGTCTGGTCCCGATACCACCTGTACAACCACATTGCACTTTTTAGGGTGTATTTAGTATACCAGCAAAGTCCCAGAGAAAGAACAGTCAGAGAGTTAAAGAGGTCTTGGATGCTCAGGAGATTTGTTTTCATGAAACAGGGTTTTTTAAAGCAGACTTTCCAATGGAACAAATTCCCCATCAGATACCTCACACTGAGAAAAAACACAAAGTGGGCTTTGCTTCTTGCTTACCCCCTGTATCAGTGGCAGTCTCCGCATAGGAATTCGTAGTTCTTATTTACTGTAGCGATTCATGTATGCATCTGTCTTAGAGTTCAGTAACTAACAGATGCAAAACCAGGAGTACTTTAAGGGTATTTACAAGGACGTGACAACACTTTACATGCCCAGAGATGAAGGTGAAGAAGAGGAGATTCCGGCCAAAAAGAAGGTGTTTTAATCTGGTTTGGGCAGTTTGCTTTAAATATGGAAACTGAGCACATTCTACCCTTATTAACCAAAATGCAGACAATAGTCAAGAAACCAGAAGAAGGCTAGGACTGGGGAGGGCAGCTATGAGAGAACTAGAAAAGGTCCTCAAATGCAAAGATGTATCACTGAACACTAAAGTCAGGATCATTCAGACCATGGTATTCTCGATCTCTACATATGGATGTGAAAGTTGGACAGCGGATAAGAGAAAAATCAACTCATTTGAAATGTGGTGTTGGAGGAGAGCTTTGAGGATACCATGGACTGCAAGAAAGACAAATAATTGGGTGTTAGAACAAATTAAACCGGAACTATCATTAGATGCTAAAATGATGAAACTGAGGTTATCATATTTGGACAAATCATGAGAAGACAGGATCCACTAGAAAAGACCATAATGCTGGGAAAAACAGAAGGGATTAGAACAAGAGGAAGGCCAAACAAGAGACGGACCAATTCCATAAAGGGAGCCACAGACCTGAACTTACAAGATCTGAACAGGGTGGTCCGTGACAGATGCTATTGGAGGTCGCTGGTTCATAGGGTTGCCATAAGTCTTGATGACACATAACATAATCTGTGTACATGCTGACATTGCCTGTCATAAAAACATAAGAGCCCTGCTGGAACAGGCCAATGGTCCATCTAGTCCAGCATCTTGTGCTCCCAGGGGCCAACCAGATGCCCCAGTGGGAAACCCGCAAGCAGGACCTGGGCGCAAGAGCACTCTCCCATCCTGCAGTTTCCAGCAGCTGATATTCAGAAGCATGCTGCCTCCAACCATGAAGGAAGAGCATGGCCATGGTGGCTAGTAGCCAAAGATAGCCCTATCGTCTCTGAATTTGTCCAATCCCCTTTTAAAGCCATCAGCGTCGGTGGCCATCACTGCCTCTTGTGGGAGCGAGTTCCATAGCTTAACTCTGCGCTATGTGAAGAAGTCCTTTCTTTTCTCTGTCATGAATCTTCCAACATTCAGCTTCATTGGATGTCCACCAGTTCTACTGTTATGAGAGAAAGAGAAAAAACATTTCTCTACCCGCTTCCTGCCATTTAAGCTCTAATGTGTCTAATTTATTTATTTACTTATTTATAAACTGCCCTTTCCTAAGAAGGCAGAATATAACCTATAAAGATAAAATCAGTAAATCAGTAAAAACATCACTAAATACAGATTGGTCAAAAAAGAGAAAATTCAAATTGCAAAGGCCTGTTTTAACAACATAGTTTACAAAAGATGTCTGAAAGGAGAAATGATGGTATCCCAACTCAATTTTTCAAACCACACACTATCAGCTTTCCAACAGCACATTTCTTCCCACTCCACAATTTGCGTTCAACTGCACACTTAAAAAAACTTGCAACGAACATCACAACTTCCACAAAGTAGCAAAGAAACCAACAGTGGCACTCTCATTGTGTGGCTGGCCACCCATGAGTCCATGCAGCAAAACAGTATTGGATTTTTCTGTCTGCGGTTTGAAGCAACCCTGCCCTCGGCTGGAGACACCTCCCTTCCCCACTGCTGACTGCAGACCTTTCATGGGACACCAACAGCAAAATGTTGGGCAATCATTGTCTCTGCCTGAGCCTACAGCAAAGTGTTTCCATTGGCCACACCTGGAAGGCAAACGGGTTGATCTATCAATCAGTTGCGAAATCTGCCTAAAGCTGAATTTTTAGAAAAGCACTCAAGCTGATCCAACCAGGGTTACGGAGTAAAAAGGGTGGCATTTGACTGGTGTTGTGTGCTCCCATTTTCAGAAAAGAGAGGTGGTGGTGCACTGCAACCGGCAGAACAGTAACTTTGTCTCTACCCCAGTACTGGGTGACTATTCCTCAACACCCTGGCAGTGATGCTATGGAATACTGCTGGGTATTCCCCAATGAGAATTCCCCAATGTTGTTTAGGATCTGTATAGGGAAGGGGAATCTGTGGCCCTCCAAGCTGTTGTTACACTCCAACTCCCAGCAGTCCCAGCCAGCATGGCCTATGGTCAGAGATGCTGGGAGTTGTAGTTCAGCAACATTTGGAGGGGCAAAAGTTCCCCAGCCTTTATCTATGTGTTGGTAGCAGTCAATTTTTTAAGGATCCACCCTATTATTTTGATTGTAAATTATAGAAAGGATCCTATAAGGCTATTGAATCCCCTGCTCAATGCAGGAATCAAAGCATCCCCAACAGGTGGCTGTCCAGCTGCCTCTTGAAGGCCTCGCCCACCATCGCCCTAGAGAATTGGTTCCATTGTCATACCATTCTAACAGTTAGGAAGTTTTTCACTGATGTTCATCCAAAATCTGGCTTCCTGTAGCTTGAGCCCATTATTCTATGTCCTGCACTCTGGGATGATTGAAAAGAGATGCTAGCCCTCCTCTGTGCAACAACCTTTCAAGTACTTGAAAAGCGCTATCGTATCTCCCTTCAGTCTTCTCTTCTCAAGGCTCAACAGGGGCATCACTACCGGGGTGCGGAGGGTGCGGCCCGCACCCGGGTGTCACTATGAGAGGGGTGACACCCAGAGCCGCCCCGCCCTGCACCGTTGCCTGGCAAGGCTGCTCCAACTCCTCGGAGGCAGGCGGGCGGGTGGGCGAGACCGGGAGCAGCGTTGGCGGGGCGAGGGGGGCGCGCCGGCGTTCCCAGGCCTTCTCCAGCTGAGTGCCCCTCCAGCGCGCGCCCTCCCAGTGGGATGGACAGGGTGGCTGGCCTTGAGTGCGCGCATGCACGCGCAAGCCCATCCACCTCGTCCATGCCCCTGGGAGGGCGCGCACCAGAGGTCTGCACCCCCCGCACTCCCACTAGTGATGCTGCTGAGGCTCAACATGCCCAGTTCTTCCAGTCTCTCCTCATAGGGCTTTGTTTCTAGTCCACTGATCATCCTTGTTGCCCTCCTCTGAACCTGGCATCCTTCTTACAGTGTGATGTCCAGAATTGGACACAATACTCAAGATAAGGCCTAACCAGTGCTGAATAGAGGCAAAGTAGGTATTAATGAGATCTGGAAACTATACTTCTGTTAATGCAGGCTAAAATAGCATTTGCCTTTTTTGCAGCCACATTGCACTGTTGGCTCATATTCAGCTTGTGATCAACAACAAATTCAACATCCTTCTTGCATGTAGTATTGCTGAGCCAAGTATTCCCCATCCCCCATCTTATAGCTGTACATTTTTTTTCTTTTTCTTAGGTGTAGAACTTTGTACTTATCCCTGTTACATTTCATTTTGTTGTTTTCACCACTTTTCATATTGTATTTTTATACTGCTGTAACCCTGCCCTGGGACCTTATAGTGAAGAGCTTGTAAGAAAGGGTGGGTAAGAAAGCTAAAAAAACAACAGTAATGGGATTTGCAGCACTATGCCATCAGTATGCCCTAGTTCTCTATTATATCTGAATCACATATGACCGTATAACTCCTGAATCAGTGTCTAGACACAGTGGTGGGCTGGATAAGAGCAAAGGATTAATCATGCCAAGGTGGAGGAGGTATGGGTGGGTGGTTCCTGGGTCCAGTAATTGGACAGATCACCTTTTCCAAGTTGGGATGGGAGAGAAATTCAATTCAGTTAGCATGTAAAATCAAATTGATGAAATTCACACTTTCTAAAACAGTATCAGAACCAAAACACAACCATCCTTTGAAATCCACACTTATCCAAATTTTGTGATGCAGTTCCCCAACCAAGTACTGTTAAAGAAAGATGCATATATTATGGGAAATGTGCTTTGACATGAATATATTATTTAATTAATTAATTGATTGATTGATTGATTGATTAATTAATATCCCGCCCTTCCTCCCAGCAGGAGCCCAGGGCGGCAAACAAAGCACTGAAACACTTCAAAACGTCATAAAAACAGATCTTAAAATACATTAAAACAAAACAGCATTAAAAACATTTTAAAAAAACAACCTTAAAAAAGGGTTAAAAACATTATTAAAAAACATATTAAACAATTCTGACACAGACGCAGACTGGGATAGGTCTCAACTTAAAAGGCTTGTTGAAAAAGGAAAGTCTTCAAAAGGCGCCGAAAAGATAGCAAAGATGGCGCCTGCCTAATATTCAAAGGGAGGGAATTCCACAGGGTAGGTGTCGCCACACTAATGGTCCGTTTCCTATGTTTTGCAGAACGAACCTCCTGATAAGATGGTATCTGCAGGAGGCCCTCACCTGCAGAGCGCAGTGATCGACTTGGTATGTAAGGGGTAAGACGGTCTTTCAGGTATCCTGGTCCCGAGCTGTATAGGGCTTTGTACGCCAGCACTAGAACCTTAAACTTGGTCCGGTAGCAAATGGGCAGCTAGTGCAATTCTTTCAGCAGCGGGGTGACATGTTGGCAATACCCTGCTCCAGTGAGCAGTCTCACCACCGCATTTTGCACCAGCTGCAACTTCCGGACCAACCTCAAGGGCAGCCCCACATAGAGCGCATTACAGTAATCCAGCCTAGAGGTTACCAGTGCGTGGACAACAGTGGTCAGGCTATCCCGGTCCATTAACAGCTGCAGCTGTCTCACCAGCCAAAGCTGGTAAAAGGCACTCCTAGCCACTGAGGTCACCTGGGCCTCTAGC
The DNA here is from genome assembly GCF_030035675.1 of Rhineura floridana. Classification (NCBI taxonomy): domain Eukaryota; kingdom Metazoa; phylum Chordata; class Lepidosauria; order Squamata; family Rhineuridae; genus Rhineura; species Rhineura floridana. The sequence goes on along the minus strand of NW_026902503.1, from coordinate 6,490 downwards.
GACAAAGATGGATCCAGGAGCAGCCCCAGGCTACAGACCTGCTCTTTCAGAGGGAGTACGACCCTGTCCAAAGCAGGCAACTGACCATATTCATGAAAATAACATACAAAAATGCATTCTGTTACGAGAAATTGCTTGCAAAAATGTGCATATTAGTCAAAACTGCATACAAAAATGTTTTTAGGAGAAATTTGCACTAAAATGCTAATGAATTTTCATGAGAATTAAAAAAAAAAAAAGAATCGCAAATTGCTGCAGAAATGTGGAGAACCAAATTTCAGACATGAAAAATGAGAAACTGGGCAAACCAAAATTGAGAGATCCTTCCACCCCTACTTCTAAGTGTGGTTGCACTCCCCATTGAACTTAATAGACATATCTAACTTAGTCTCATCCCTTTCAGTGGGTCTACTCTGAGTTGAACCTTGTTGAATACAACTCTGGGAGTGTTCCTTGATCCATCTTTGTCACTAGAGGACCAAGTGGCCTTCACAGCCAGGAGTGTCTTTCATCAGGTTTGGATGGTGCAGAAGTTACAGCCATTCCTGAACAGGGACTGCCTAAGTCAGAGTGTTACATGTGTTGGTAACCTCAAGGCTGGACTACTGTAATGTGCTCAATGTGGGGCTGCCCTTACAGTTGGTCCTGATGCTGAGGCTAGGATAGAATTCAGTGGCTAGGTGGCTAGCTAGAACTTATTACACTACTCATTAAAGAATCGCACCAGCTGTTTTGCTACCAGGCCAGGTTTAAGGTTTTGTATTGACCTACAAAGCCCTAAACAACTTGGAACCAGATTTTCTGAGGGAATGCTTTCGCCCATATAGAACTGTCCAGTCTGCTCAGCCTCCCCCCCACAAGTTTTATATAGGACTGGTGAGAGCCAGGTTGAGATCTACACTCTGTCACGAAGCTGTCTGGGCGACCGCGGGAGGGTCACAAACTCTCTCAGCCTAAATTGCCTCACAGGGTTTTTGTGAGGACAACATGGGGAGGGGAGCTGCAGGGAACTGGATGTCAGATAAATATTTGGCGCTCAACAAGAGAGCCAGTGTGGTGTAATGGTTAGAGTGACGTACTAGGAGCTGGGAGACCAGGGTTCAAATCCCTTCTCGGCCATGAAGCTCACCGGGGGACCTTGGGCCAGTCGCTATCTCTTGGCCTCCTCACAGGGTTATGGTGGGCATAAAGTGTGCATCACCTTGAGCTCCTTGGAGGAAGAAGAAGGGACATAAATATAATCCTGTATGAATGGACAAGGGGGATGGATCAGCTGCAGCAGCTCTGTTCCACCAATTCCTTGCCCCAGAAGCCAAACTCCAAGCAAACTGCTCTTTTAAACCACTAAAAAACAACCGATCTGGCAAAGCCCTCTTCTTATTCTGCACCTCAGCCACTCACGCCCATCCCTACAGACAGACAGTGGCTCTTTGAAACCGCTCTCCTTCGCTTCCCGTCTTTTGAAGAGGGCAAAGACGCGCTTGTGCGTTGTTCCCCTTAGCAATTCACTTCTGTTTGCTGGCATCCCTCTAGCTCATGAGCTGGATTGTGCAGGAGGGCAAATTTGCATTTATATGCCTTTGCCATATAGACATATTTCGTTTGCTATTAAAGGTCTGTGACCTCCCAACTTTAGCTTAACCTAAAGTGAGACGTTTCTGGCCTCGCTTGACAAAAGGCTTACAGGATGCTAGGAGTTTCTGTAGAGGGCCGGAGAGCTACAGTTTGCTGCAATCAAAGTCTGGATGTTGCATCCAGTCGACAAGATCTTACTGTCCGTTGAACAGCGTTGATTCCAGCTGTTCCTGCAAATCTGCTCTCTTACCGTAGAGGTGTTGAAGCTGCTGGTGGGAAAACTTACAGATTTCCTAGGCAACCACTGAACTTAGCCATCACTACCAACAGAAACTATTTAGAAGCGTTAGGAGAGATGCTTCTCAACTTTTGAACTGTGATTTAATTTAAGGACGGTTCAATCAACATGGGATGCGTATGGTTCTTACTGAATATGCTAATCAATAAGCGTTTGACCATCACTCTTCTCTGAGCCCAGAGGCCTCTTCGAGACTGACAGGCTTCTTGAAGCACAAGTTAAAGTGCATCTGATAAAGTGGGTCCTGGCCTACAAAGCTTGTGCCTCAAGAGATTTTGTCCAGGTTTAAGGTGCCCAAAGACTCTTGGAGTTGGCTCCAGATGTAGCATCCCATCACGGTTTGCACTAACTCTAGAGCCTCTTTGCTCGCATGAAGGGGACCCACGTGTAGACAGAGGAAATGGGGGGTGCACTGCTTTCCGTAGAACTTTGGCCCAGTCCCACTGCCCCTTTAATCATTTATTTATCTATTTTAAAGCACTTAATAAGCTGCTTAATAGTTTAAAAACCTTTAAGCCATGCACAAACATAAAAACAAGATAATTAAAACTAAATTCCTACTGGGCTCCTACTAGGAGGAAGGGCGGGATATAATTTTATTATTACTACTACTACTACTACTACTACAGGATAACAGTGTCCTGTGGAGCTCTGAAGCTGCTCCAGCAAAGAGCAAACGGAAACAGATTATGCTGAAAACAGCAATAGCAGCAGCACCAGGCGCAGCCTAAGCATTCGCCCCACCTATGCTGCAAGATGCTGCTTGACTTGAAGGGCTCCACCCTTCTCTAGAAACCTCCTATTGTGATGGAGGTTAGGGGAGCCTTGGGTCTTTCTGGGTCTTCTGCAGTGGTGTCCTCTGAGTCAGAGGAAGGCCTTGCCATATCCTCAGGCCGAGGCCGGGGGGGGGGACGACGACCCTGCAGGTTCACCTGGCAGTAGTGTTGCTGGGGCTGCCCTTGCATGCCTTTCCCCTTCAGGAATGGGATCCTTGCCTCCACCAACTGAAGAAGAGGCATCTGACTCCTGGTCCCCGAGAAACTGTAGCATAAAAGCATACAAAAGTAAGTAAGAGCAGGAATTTAGGGAATCCAGAGGAACAAAAGCAATGGTTCAGCCTTATGGATCAGGGAAAGCTTGGGCAAAAAGAGATGTCTTTGCAAGATGACTACAGCAGCTGATGGTTGCCACTTCACACATGGCAGAGGGAAGGGCATTCCACGGGACAAGGGCAACAGTGGAAAATGCCCATTTTCAGGTCATCATCCTATTCACGTGGTCCTCCTTCAAACAAGAGTGGCTTACTTTAGCCTGAAAACCATTACCTGTGCTCTAGCCGTACACACAAACCATAGGTGGTATCTAATGTGACTCCTACTCAGAGTAGACCCATTGAAATTACTAGACATGACTAACTTGGGTCCATTCATTTCAATGAGTCTACTCTGAGTAAGACTTAACTGAATACAACCCCCATGGTTTGTTTGATTCCCCAGAGAATCCATGAATGTTAGCCCAAAGAGCCATCTCTGAGATAAGAACAACGTCCCAAGCTTAGCCCTGATGCTTTGGAAACCGTGGTCTGAGGTTACCTCCAGACCTCCTCTCCGCTGCTGCTCTTTTTGTTTTGCTGCAACAGACTCACTGATATGTTTACTCTTCTGGCACAATTCCTCCAGCTGCATTTTGTGTCCCACCAGCTAAATGTATGTAACTTTAAACTTTAAATCAAACTGTGAGAGCCAGCGTGGCAAAGTGTGTTAGAGTGACAGACTAGGACCTGGAAGACCAGGGTTCAAATCCTCATTTGGCCATGAAGCTCACTGGGCAACTTTGGTCACTGCCTCTCAGCCTAGCCTACCTCACAGGGTTGTTGTGAGGATAAAATGGAGAGGGGAGAATCATGTACGGATGCCACCTGGAGCCCTTTGGAGGAAAGGCAGGATATAAATGCAATAAACAAATAATAAAGGTGATTTGTATACTCCAAACCGGCATACACTCTTGTGCCAGACACAAGGGAAATTCTTCATTATCATTCTCTGCAGGGTATCCTCCTGAATAAAGCCGACCAAAGTTTATCTCTGCGCTGCCTGAAGCCTCTGCATGTCTATCTTGCTTCTCATACCAGTTGCTGGAAACCGCAGGAGGGGAGCGTGCTCTTGCTCTTAGGTCATGCTTGCAGGCTTCCTATGGGAGCATTTGTTTGGCCACTGTGAGAACAGGATGCTGAACTAGATGGGCCACTAGCCCAGTCTAGAAGGGCTCTTCTTAAGTTCTTAATCGCTTTGGCAGAAAAGGGGTGTATATCAATATAGTAAGTCAGCCAGTCAGTAAATAAATGGCCAAATGGACTCCACCACCACAGTTTCAAGTTGCTTAGCCCTGCCTTAGTTCTTCCTTTGTACCTTTTAGCAAGCTTCCTCGGCTACCTTTAAGTTAGTTCCTAATGGCATCTATTTCCACATAAAGCCTCGCTATCTGCATTACTGCTTTAAAGAGCACTGTTATAAAAACTAACTTCAACTCTCCTGAAGATAATTTTCCAGGCAGAAGCAACTAAGGTCAGCCCAGCTTCAAGCATGTAACAGAGCAAAACTCACCTGCGCAGCTGGATTCCCCTGTTGCTATTTGCAAAAAAAACATACTTTTTGATATATATTTTTTAAAAAGAAGCTTTTTGACAAAATATACCACAGCTTCTTTTTAAATGTGCCACACATCCTACTCATTTCAGGTCACAATGGAATCGTTATTCTCAGCTCCTGGTTAAAAAAAAAAATTCTGAGAAAAATAAACAGAAGCTGCAATCAATATTATTAGTTTGAAGCCCATGTACTTGCCAGGATTTTTATGCAATTCTTACAAAAAGGCTTGTGCAATATCTCTCAATCTGCAACTGGGCTATTATGCTTTGTGTGAAGTGTGAAGCCGTGATTCAAATGCAAACAGATACCCTATACACCGGAGGTGGGGGACATCTTTTCAGCCCAAAGGGTTACATACCCATCTGGATGCTCTTCAGTGGTGGGTGGGGCCTGAGGCAGAAGTGGGCAGAGCAATGAATGCAAATTTTGCATCTCTGCTCTCCATCCAGACAAGCAAGAGGCATTCTCAGAGTTCAAGGACACAGGCCAGCCAGAGGAAAAAATATCCTTGGGGTGCAAAGTGGGAACAGGAAGGGATGTGGCCTGGGGGGAGTTTGAAGAGCCAGATAGAGATGTGAAGGCTTGGAGAAAAATATTGAAAAATTCAGGGGGAGAACCCTTAAAAAACAAAAAGAAACTGGGAAAATGGGGGGGATGTTTTTTCCCCAGATTTGTCCAGATCTTTTTCAGGCCTTCACATCTCTACTTACACACCCCTCTCTCTCTATCCCTCATCCAGGGAAGCCAGAGGCACTCTCAGAGTCCAGCAGCACATTCCAGCCAGGGAAAAGCATTCAAGGGGAGTGTGAAACCAGCCAGGGCAGTGAGGGGCGTGGCCTGCATCCTCTGTCCCACTATTGTACCTGATCAAACAGGTACTTAAAGTTTCTCTAGAGCTCCGAAAACCTGCATGTCCTGTTTGACCAGAGACAATAGCAGGCAAAAGAAACCAAAGAAATGAATCTGCATAATGAATGTGCAACACCACAGAAAACTATGGTGTGGTCCAATCACCACCTCTAAAAAACACCCCACACTACTACTACTACTACTACTTCTACTACTACTACTTCTACTACTACTACTTATTATTATTATTATTATTAATGAAGTATATTTGTATGCCGCTTTTCATCACCAAGTGACCTCAAAGAGGCTTCCATAGCAAGAATAAAACAGTATAATAAAAACAATTCAGCATAATAATAAAAACTTCAATGGTATCAATAAACACCACCACAAAATATCACAAAACAAGCTCAAATCTCAAATCAATCTCGTCTGCAAAAGCTAGAGAAAAAAATTTATACATAGAGAAAACAAATATACAGTTAGAGCGCCACCATTGTATGACTGTCCATGTCTCCAAGAGGAGAAAGTTACACCACTGGGGCACCATTATAGAGAAGACCCTTCTCCGGAGAGAGTGATGTAGCCACTGATGTAGCCACCCACTCCTCCGAGTTCTTTCAGGCATTCTAATGAGCGCACAACAGCAGCCATCTTGCTTCATAGTGGCCAGCCACACTGAGCAACCTACTTATAAGCTTAAGTCCTTACTGGCCTTGGACTTCTACAGCTAAAGATCTTGCTAGGCAACACCTCTGAGAGCTGCAGGTGGAGACAACTCTCCTGGCAAGCCGGCTGGCTGGCTGGCTGCACTATTTGTTTCATGCTACAGGCGCTATAGCCAGCCTTCACCAATCTGGTACCCTTCAGGTGTTTTGGATTACTAACTCCCCCCCCCAGCACCTGCTGGCTGGGGCTGATGGGAGTTCCACTGCAGAACATCTGGAGGGCACCAGGTTGGCGAAGGATGTGTGCTAGACTAGACACATCCGTGCACTACAGATTTCAACCATTTTGGAACAGACTGGGCTGTCATGGCTTTGCCCAAAGGACCCTCCCAATTAACCGAATGTTCTGGGAAGATGTAGGAAAATCCTTGCCACTTCACACCAGGACAATC
>NW_026902502.1:0-113102 GCF_030035675.1 Rhineura floridana | reverse complement strand
TACTGTCCGAGTGTTTTGCATTTATAAATTGTGGCTTGAACATACATTCTTATTATTGATTCTGGCATTTTTGGCTTTGTGCTGTATGTTGTATCATTGGGAACCTCTCCTTCAACACCAGCAGTGTCAACACCACCTTGCTGCTCAGGTGCAATTGCTGAGGAGGAATACTTAGAAGGCCCAAGGTTGACTGCTATACTTACCGTAGGACCACCTTGCCTACCTGAGGGTCAATGTACACCTTGTGCAGCCCAAATTGCATGCAACATTCCTCCCAGCAGAATTCCTTCTGACGCAGGATGTGCGAAACATGGAACTAATGGCTGCTGAAAAGGCTACTGCTGCCTATCACTGACGGCAGCTGAAATGGGTGCTGCTGCCTATCACTGACAGGTGAAGAAATGGCTAATGCTGCCTATCACTGCACTGTGCCTAAATAACGACATTCAGAAAACCAACACAGGATTATCCAGCCACAAATATGCACACACAGAATGAAGTGAACCCAGACCATATATCAACACCCACACAGGAAGAGGAGTGTAGTGGAATAGTGAGGCCCAAAATGACCCCACCTCAAAGTGGAGAGAGATCTTTAATGAACTCTAAATGCAGTCAAGGGCTGGATTGGTGAGGCCAAAAATGACTCAACCCAGAAGAGGGGAGAGGTCTGATCCCAAAAGAACTCTAAATGCAGCCAACACAGAAGATAACTACCCAAAGTAGTGGGGAGCGGTAATAGCAAGGCCAAAAACTGACCAACACAGGCAGGGGAACAGATCTGCCTCTAATGAGTTCCAAATACCACCAAAGGCAAACAAATGATCACATCGGTAGAGGGAGCATTGACTTACGAGGCCAAACCTAACCCTACACCATCAAGGGGAGGGGAGCGCCCTGTAAGAGCAAAAATAATCGCACACAGTGGGGAGGGGCAGTAAGAGTGTCCTTCCGCACTGCTCTTGTATATGGCCTGACAGAAACAGTGGATAACTTATCATGGTTCCGCAGCAGCAGCAGTTTGCTTGTCTGGATATGCCTCCAGTTTGCAATCTTCGCCAAGGTGCCCCATTAAATGCAGCCAGGAAATCCAGCCAAAGGATAAACCAAATGCACACAGTAGACAGGAGCGGTTCAACTCTGAATGTAGCTCAGAGATGTAGCCAAGGTCCAAATATCCAAGCAGCATCAACTACAACCCAAGCAAAGTACTTGCAGCAAAGGGGCAAGTCATTTGAGGTAGTGACAAGACAGTAGCACCAAGAGGCAAGTGAAAGCTGAAGGGGTAGCGGAAGCTGAGGTTGGCCCCAACAGTACCAGATGCCTGGGTCATAACCTCTGAAAAGGACTCACTGGCAGTGTAGGCAAATAAAGAGGACCACCAATAAATCTGCAAAATAGAGGCGGCCAGGTGCAAGGAGGTCCTGTACTTGAGGCCTTGAACCTCCTAATGGATTGATATGTGAGGGAAAGACAGAGCTGCTCCACATCACAGAGTGATCGACACGGCATACATTCACCTTCGCCTGGCCTGCCGCTGGTGCCTGAACCGAGATGTTATACACGCACGTGAGTGAGGAGTGCAGTATCTTTAGTCAAACACACGCACTGGAAGAGGGGTGCGGTGTGAATAGGGAGCACTGGTACACGCCCATGGATGAGAGGAGCGGTACAGCCCCAAATGTACTTCAGTCCGGCGGTACATCATCTGGCCGCTGATCCGCCATAATATACACACACAAGGATGGGGGGGGGTGCGGTATCTGTCATCAACACACGCACATAAGAGGGGTGCGGTGTGAAGAGGGTACCATTACACGCCCACGGACGAGGGGAGTGGTACAGCCCGAAGTGCACTGCTAGTAACGAGATACCATGAAGTCAAAGCTCAGGTACACGCACACAGTGGGAGGGGTGCTGTACTGTGTGCACTTATATATCTGGTAGCCTCTCTGCCTCCTGGACCTGTTCTCCTTTTGTTTTTTAAATAAAGACAGAGGTAGCACAAGAATAGTCTGTATATCCCCCTATATAACTATGTTGAAAACACAACAGAGATGTGATATGTGGAGGGGGAAACTAAAAAGCTCTAATGGCAAAACGTGGAGGGGGAATCTAAACAGTTTTAAAGACAAATGCCTCAGGAACAAAAAGGGTGGGAGAACGTTAAGCAAACAAAATGGCGGATGATGAAAAAGGCAGGAAAAGTCAGAAACAGAACGGTGGCCAGCTAGTCTGACAGCACCATACTCCCCCAAGAGAGCGCAATGGCGGCTGTCACGGTGGTATAAACAGCAGCCTGGGGGGGCAGTGACAAGGCAATCACCCCCACAGTCAACAAGTGGAACCAAGAGCTGCCGCCGAAAGCTCCGAAACAAAAAAGAGTGGAAGGAGAAAAAAGGCTGTTGCCAGGGGAGAGAGCCGCCACCGTGAGCTCCAAACATGCCACAGTAGTGAGCACAAGTAACCACCGCTGTGAGCTCCAAATGGCTGCAGTAGCAAGCCGTGGGACAGGAAGCCACTGCTGCGAGGCCAGGCGCGGAGAACAGAAGCCGCCACCGAGCTCCAAGCAGCTGCAGTACAAACTGTTGGGGAAGGAAGCCTCCACCGTGAGGCCAGGCTGGGAGAGAACAGAAGCCGCCGCTGCAGTCAAGCGGGGCGCGAGCAGAAGCCGTGGCCGCAGCTGCAAGAACAGAGGCGGCCCCAGAAGCCTCTGCTGTCCCCAAAACGAAAGAGGGGCAGGCAGGGTAGAAATGACGAGGGGGGGGAACAACTGAAACCAAACACCCCAAACCAGCCCCACAAACGGACGAAGGGGAAAGAGGGAGGGGAAAAAGTGGGACAAAAGCCTCAACAACAGACCTCCCAGTCCCAACACACTCTCTCTCACACAAGTTTCACACAAAACTTCACACCAAATTCTCATACACAAATGTTTACACTAAATTCTCACACCACACATGAGTATAACTGCCTGGAATGAAGGCAAGAATGAAATGGAGTGGGAGGGGCATGGATGCCCCAGGTCTTGACTTCAGTACATTCTTGCCTTCGGACGCTAGATGGCGCTATAACCCACGTGATGGCATGCTACCTGGGGAAAACTGAGCCATACTTTGTCTTAAAAATGTGGAATTAGCATCTCTGGCTTTTCCCTGGTCATAGGAAAGGGTAGACATTTGCATGAAACCATAGTTTTTGCACAAAGTGTTAAAAATAACCTCAAGAAAATAAAAGATGTAAAGACGGCACACCTGTGAGTTGTTTGTATGTAGGGTCTCCTTCATTTGATGTTTCACTGTTGACAGGCTGGCCCAAAAAAGATTGTAGTTTTTCTTGAAAGATTTGTGTTGGAGTTAAGTGCAATGGCATACAGAGTTCTACTTTTTGTGACCTGAGAGTAGATCAAGACAGGTTAGCTTTCCTGTAACTGCTGTTCTCTAAATAGCCTCTGTGCAATCACATATAGGAACTAAGGGGACTATGGCTCTCAGTTAATGCATGTAAAGCATCTGTCCTAATCATCCCATCACCTAATAATACTGCATTCCTTGCAGAGCATTCTTTATCCCTATATAGATGAATCAGGCTAAGGACAGTAGTCAAAGGAGCAAACAGCATAACCTTCTCCATACTAATACTATCCAAGTCACAAACACAGTAAGACCATGTCATCATTTTTTTTCTTTTTTAAAGAGAGCAATAATAAAAAATAGCTTTCAAGGAATTCAGTTAAAAGTCTTGTATCTGGTAGCAATTATATATATCTATAACATGATAAACAACAAAGTAAAACTGCTATATCCACTTCAATAATTTATACACACATGACTTTTTATATCTGTAGGCTAATACCCAGAATATGGGAAACAAAAAGGATGAACTTGAACTCTTAATACAGAAGAGTAAATACAACTCAATAGGGATAACTGAAACTTGGTGGGATGACTCCAATGACTGGAACACAGCGATTGAAGGATATACCTTGTTCAAAAGAACGGAAGGAACAGAAAGGGAGGTGGAGTTGCACTATATGTTAAAAATATATATCCCCTGCACAGACATACAGGAGGAAGAGCTTGGTAGCTCCACTGAGAGTATCTGGATTAAAATAAATGGGGCAAGGAATAAAAGGAACACAGTGATTGGAGTCTACTACCTACCACCCAATCAAGGAGATGAAGATGTAACTTTTGAAAAGCAAATTGCCAATGTTTCGAGGAGGCATGATGTAGTAGTAATAGGGGACTTGAATTACCCCACTATTTGCTGGGAGACAAATTCTGCCAAACATGGTCCCTCCAAGAAATTCATGACCTGTTTTGAAAATAACTTTCTCCTGCAGAAAGTGGAGGAAGCAACTAGAGGATCAACTATCCTTGACTTGATTCTAACTAATTGAGATTAAGTGGATGAAGTGGCAGCTACGGGAACTCTGGGGGAAAGTGACCATGCTATGCTTGAGTTCTTGATTTTAAAGGAAGCAAAAGCTGAGAGTAGCCATATGAATAACCTGGACTTCTGGAAAGCCAGTTTTAATAAACTCAGAACCATGTTAAGTAAGGTTCCATGGCAAGCGACCCTAATAAGAAAGGGAGTCCAAGATGGGTGGGAGTTTCTAAAAAAAGGAAATTCTAAAGAACAATGGCAAACAATTCCATCAAGGAAAAAGGGGGGAAGACAGCAGAAGAAGCCAATGCGGCTTCACAAAAAGCTTAGGGATGACATGAAAACAAAAAAGGACACATACAGGAAGTGGAAGGAAGGCCAGGTCACAATGGAAGAGTACATGGTGTCAGGAAGGCTACAGCTGAGAATGAGCTGAGAGATGCCACAAGCGACAGATGCCACAAGCAACAAAAAAGCTTTCTTCAGGTACATCCAAAATAAAAGAGAAAAGAAATTGTGAACAGCTGTACAATGGGGATGGCAAAATGATAACAGATGTTAAAGAAAAGGCAGAAATGCTCAATTCCTACTTCGGCTCAGTTTCCTCCCAAAAGGGTCTATGACCCTCCTGGGAATGTGAAGTTGAAGGGGCAGGATTGCAGCTTGAAACTGATAGAAAATGGTCAAGGAATACCTAATCACTTTGAACAAGTGCAAATCTCCAGGGCCGAATGAACTGCATCTTAGAATATTGTAGGAACTCTCAGAACCACTGTGTATTGTCTTTGTGAAATCATGGAGGATGGGTGAAGTGCTGGATGATTGGAGGAGGGCAGGGCCGGATTATCCATTAGGTTTAGTAGGCTGAAGCCTAGGGGCCCGGAGCTCTTGGAGGCCTGCAATCCGTGGAAACAGGACAGGAGCCGCAGATCATGGGACAAGAGCTTCCGAACCGCCCGCCATCTCCCAGCTTCACTTACCTTTTTCTCCGCTGTTTTTTGTGATTTGCCATCAATCAAGATGGCGGCCGAGGTTTCCCTAAGGGGCTGAAGCCTCTGCCACCATCTTGGTTGATGGCATGCATGCGTGCTACACATGTGCATTGCTGCCATCAACTAAGATGGCAGCAGAGGCTTCAGCCCCTTAGGGAAACCTCGGCCGCCATCTTGATTGATGGCAAACCGCAGCTGCAAAAAAAGCGGAAAGGTAGGTGAAGCGGGGGGATGGGATGCGACGGCAGGCAGCTCAGAATCAGCCTAGGGGCCCTCCTCAGCTTAATCTGGCCCTGGAGGAGGGCTAATGTCCCTATCTTCAAAAAAGGGCAAAAAGGAGGAACCAGACCAGTCAGCCTGACATCAATCCCTGAGAAAATTCTGGAGCAGATTATAAAGAGGTCAATCTGTAAGCACCTTGAAAACAATGCAGTGATTACTAGAAGCCAACATGGATTTATCAAGAACAAATCCTGCCAGACTAATCTTGTCTCAATTTTTGATCAGCTGACCTCCCTGGTAGACTGTGGGAATGTGGACAGAAATATATTTTGAATTCAGCAATGCTTTTCACAAAGTGCCCCATGATATTCTGATTAGCAAACTAGCTAAATGTGGACTAGATGGAACAATTATCAGGTGGATCTACAGTTGGCTACAGAACTGTACTCAAAAATTGCTTATCAATGTTACCTTCTCAAACTGGGGGGAGGTAACAAGTGAGGTACCACAGGGGTTGGTCCTGGGCCCAGTGCTCTTCAACATTTTTTGAATGAATTGGATTTGCAGATGATACAAAATTGAGAGCAATAGCTAATAGCCTGGAAAACAGACAAAATTCAAAGGAATCCTGATGGGCTGGAGTACTGGGCTGAACACAAAAGTATGACATTTAACAGGGATAAATGCAAAGTTCTACACTTAGGAAAAAGAAACCAAATGCACAGTTATAAGATGCAGGTTACTTGGCTCAGCAATACTACATGTGATAAAGATCTTGGGATCATTGTTGATCACAAGCTGAATATGAGTCAACAGTGCGATGTGGCTGCAAAAAAGGCAAATGTTATTTTAGGCTGCATTAACAGAAGTATAGTTTCCAAATCACATGAAGTATTAGTTCCCCTCTATTTGGCACTGGTTAGGCCTCATCTTGAGTACTGCATCCAGTTCTGGACACTGCACTTCACCCACATCTTCTCAAGTACGACTAGTGGGGATGCGTGAGAGGGCCTTCTCGGTGGCTGCCCCTAGGCTTTGGAATTCCCTTCCTAGGGAGGTAAGAATGACCCCCTTTGCAATCCTTCCACCGACAATCAAATACCTTCCTATTCCAACAAGCCTTTGGAATTGAAGGCTAAGGATAGGGAGTGAAGGGTGCTGCATTGCTAATGTCTATTATATCATTTTTAAACTAGTTTGAACTTTTTTAGCTATATGTGTGTATGGTTTTAATATTGGAAATAGTTTAATCTTATTTTAATGTAGACTTTGTATGTTTTTAATTATATGTATTTTTTATCTGGAAGCCGCCATGAGTTCCAGTTTTGGAAAAATGGCAGGGTATAAATAAAGATAATAATAATAATAATAATAATAATAATAATAATGAGAGTGACAAAGGCCTATGTGGAGAGACTGAAAAAACTGGGCATGTTTAGCCTGGAGAAGAGAAGACGGGGGGGGGGGAGAGATGATAACACTCTTCAAGTACTTAAGTGGTTGCCACACAAAGGAGGGCCAGGATCTCTTCCTGATTATCCAAGAGTGCAGGATACGGAATAACGGGCTCAAGTTACAGGAAGCCAGATTTCAACTGAACATCAGGAAAGAGACATTTGGTCTTACCATGAAATTGGTCTTCTCTGTGCATGTCAAAGATGACATCAGGTGGTAATTAGCTCCACCTAGTGGTTGAAGGCAAAAGAGTACTGTTGACGTTTTATTGTAGATCCCTTCCTGGTCTGCGCCTGCTCCGTGCTCAGTTTTCAATGACAAGCCCATACGAACAAGACCAATAAACACCACAAAGAAGACAAGACAACAGTACTCATACACTCTCTGCTCAAGGTCTAATAGTGCTTGTAAAGGCAGCCCCTGATATCATCTTTGACATGCACAGAGAAGACCGATTTCACGGTAAGACCAAATGTCTCTTCTCCTGTGCATGGAAAGATGGTATCAGGTGGGACATACCAAAGCTGACCCATGTAAGGTGGGAATACTGTGGGGCTGTGACTACTATTGATCTGTGAGGACGTGCTGTAGCACCTTCCTCCCGAAGGCTGCCTCAGCTGAAGCATAGGAGTCTATTTTATAATGTTTAATGAAAGTATTGGGAATGGACCAAGTGGCTGCCCTACAAATCTCCGCTATGGGAAAAGGCCGCTGATGTGGCCGCTACCCTGGTCGAGTGAGCTACTATTCCGGTAGGACGGGCTAATCTTAGAGGGGCATATGCCAATGATATGCATGCCTTGATCCACCTGGCTAGCGTAGATGTGGTCACCTTATTCCCCAGGGATGTTGGGTGAAAGGAGACAAACAAATTATCTGTTTTCCGAATTGGCTTTGTCTTGGAAATATAAACTTTAAGGGCTCGTCTCACGTCAAGAGAGTGCCAGGCTTTCTCTAAAGGGTGGACAGGATTCGGACAGAAGAATGGCAATACCAGCTCTTGCTGGCAATGGAAGGTAGACAACACTTTGGGACGAAAGGAAGGGACAGTATGTAGGTATCCTGATGAAATACACAAAAATTCTTATGGACAGACAGGGCATTCAATTCAGACGCTCTATGGTCTGAAGTAATGGCCACCAGAAACAAGACCTTAAAGGACAGAAGACGGAGGGAAACTTGACTCAGAGGTTCAAACGGAGGTCTTTGAAGGGCTGTCAAAACTTTATGTAGGTCCCAAGTTGGGTAGCGATGCACCGTAGGTGGTGCTGTTATCGTTGCTCCCCTGAGGAAACGTTTGACGAAAGGGTGAGACCCGACTGGATTATCCGGGGATCTGGAGAGAATGGCCGATAAGGCTGAAACTTGGCGCCTCAGGGTGTTAGGTCTGAGACCCAAAGATAAGCCGTCTTGAAGAAAAGACAGGATCTCGTTGACCCCCGCTTTCCTAGGAAGAATTCCTTTCTTCCGTGACCAGGATGAGAAGGTCTTCCATGTGCTTTCATAAATTCTGAGTGTGGATGGGCGTCTAGAAGCCATCATGGTTTCCAATACTTGGGGAGAGATGCCTTTTTTCAAGTCTCTCTTCTGTTCAAGTTCCATACATGAAGCGCCAACCACTCTGGGTCCGGGTGGCGGAGCTGTCCCTGAGATAGCAGGTCCCTTCTCGCTGGAATTTTCCATGGTGGTTCCACCGACAGGTCGAAGAGGTCTGGAAACCAAGGTCTCCTTGGCCACCATGGAGCCACCAACAGAACTGCTGACCTCTCGGCACGAAGTTTTTTGATCACCCTGGGGATAACTGGAATTGGAGGAAAGGCATATAGCCTGCCCGGAGGCCACCGGGAAGTTAACGCATCTATCCCCTCCGCACCTGGTGTCGCATACCGGGAGAAGAACCTCTTCACCTGCCGATTGTGACTGTGTTGCGCTGCAGCCAACTCAGAAGGGACAGGAACGGGGGAGACATGAGTTTCAGGCACCTCCGCAGCCAGAAGAAGCAGAGTTGGGGACTGTTGTGTCTGAGCAGGATCGTGCGGGAGGGGGGCAGCCTGCTCTCCAGCCAGTTCCCACGAGTAACGCCCTTTCCGAGGAGCCGAGCGCACCGCCCCCAGTTGATGCAGAGGACTTGTGGGGGGGAGCTTCAGAGTCAGTGCCAGCTCCTCCTTTACCAAGCAGTTCCCAGGAGGATTCCAGTGTGGCACCGCCCCCTGACCTCGAGCCCGTTGCTCGGGAGCAGGTGTCTTCAGATGAGCCGTTGGATGCGCGTCCCCTGTCTCCTCGTTCCCGTCACCGCGAGAAATGGACAGGGCAAAGACAGGAATTACAAAGGAGTCAGAGATTACGTTCAAAAACATTTCCTATATAAGCCTGCCACTCCCAGTGGGGGGTCATTGAGTCAACTTCCTTCACATGCTGCAGAGCATGTCTAGAGTATAGTTAGGGAATCTAGTGAGTTAGCGTAGGGTTTCCTATGAAGGGCAATGCCTTTGATGTATCCATTACTCTAATAAAACGAGATTTACTTGCACACACACTCCAGCCTCATTCTTTTGGCTCTGGACGGGACAGACTGGTGGCAAACAGGTCTACCTGAATGTGGCCAAAACGTTCCACTATCTGACGAAAGGCCTCTGGGTAAAGTCTCCATTCTCCTTGAATCAGCTTCTCCCGACTGAGCCAGTCGGCTTGGCTGTTGTCCTCCCCCTTGAGATACTCTGCCGCTATTGAGTCAACATTGTTCTCCGCCCACTGGAAGAGGAGAAAGGCTTCCTTCTGAAGAAGGAGGGCGCGTGTGCCCCCCTGACGGGTTAAATAAGATTTGGCCGACACGTTGTCTGTTCTGATAAGCACCGCCCCTAAATGTCTGGTGCTCGCGAAGTGTCTGAGGGCCAGACAAACTGCACGTAGTTCGAGCAGGTTGATCGGCAGTGTGGATTCCTGAGACGACCACGTGCCTTGAATCATCTGCCCATCGCATATGGCTCCCCATCCTGATAGGCTGGCATCCGATGTTATCAGGGTGTGCAGTGGATCGTGGAAAGGAACTCTTCGCTCCAGGTTGGGCTCGAGGGTCCATCAGAACAGCAACTGCCGAACCTCTGGCGACAGAGTTACCCTGCGGTGGTGTCTGGACGCTATGTCATTTTGGAAGGGCAGGAGCGCCCACTGCTGTGCGGGAATGATGACGTGCCCATGGTGTCGTTTGGAACGTGGATACCATCAAACCCAGAAGTGCTGCCAACTCCATCAGGTCCGCTGAGGGGGAGGATAGGACATCCAATGCTACTTTGCGAATCTTGTTGATCCTTTCTTGGGACAACGTGATGAGGCCGTGTTGTGAGTCTATAGTCGCTCCCAAATGTGTAATGCGTCTGGACAGAAAGAGATGGCTCTTGGCCTCGTTGATCAGGAAGCCATGGTCTTTTAGACAGGTCAGAGTGACATGGAGGTCCTCCAATGCCTTGTGCAATGATGGTGAGCGGATCAGAAAATCGTCCAGATAAGGAAAGATATGAATCCCCAGAGTCCTGAGGTGTGCCACCAGGGCAACCACGATCTTCGTGAATGCCCTGGGAGCAGACGACAGGCCAAAGGGCATAGCCCTGAATTGATAATGGTCTTGTCCCACCGCGAAGCGAAGGTACCTTCTGTGAGGGGGAAAGATTGGTATGTGAAGGTAGGCCTCCTTCAGGTCGATAGAAGAGAGGAAGTCCCCTAGCCTCAGCGCTTCTTTGATCGAAAGTAAGGTGTCCATATGAAATTTGTGGTATTTTATGAAGCAATTCAGACCCTTGAGGTCTAGCACTGGCCTGGACGAACCGTCTTTTTTCTCGACGGTGAAGAACAGAGAGTAATTTCCCAAATTTCCCAGGAATCTCTCTCCTGGTGGGACCTTCTCGATGGTTGCCATGCGTAGGAGATGGGAAACTAACTGTAAAACTTTGCCCCTCTTGTGTGGATTTGCTGATAAAGGGGATGGAATGAATCTCACCGGGGGGTGGTGGAAGAAAATTCCAGGCAAAGGCCGTATCGAAGGGTGCGTAGGACCCACTGATCGGAGGATAAGTCCTTCCATCGGTGAGCAAAATGTTGGAGAAGGCCTCCCACCGGCGAGGCAGAGGCGTCAGAACTGACCCGTTTTCACGTGACTGGGATGCAAAGCCCGATCGACCCGGAAGGTGCTGCTGGGACTTAAGCTGGCTGCGCTGGCTGTTCCAGAAGGGACGGCTGGAGCGGGTATCCTTCTGTCTTCCAAAGGGACGTGAGCCCCGAAAGGACTGCACCAAATGATAAGGATGGAATGAGTGACGAAAGGTTCTTCCGTCATCCCTTTTTCTGGTGGATGGCATGGACTTTTTCTTTTCCTTAGTTTCCAAGACATTAGCGAGGGCAGTGTCCCCAAATAATTTGCCTCCCACATAGGGTTCTGAGGCAAGATTCGAATGAGCTGCCGGGTCTGCCTCCCAATGTCGAAGCCAAAGGGTTCTTTGCGTGAAGATCCCTGCCGTCAGTGACCTTGCTGCAAACTGCATGGCATCCATAGATGCATCTACCATGAAGGTAACTGCTCGAGAGACCTTCAGCAGAGATTTGCGCAGCCGGGCTGCATCTTGCTGTGGGCCATCCAGCAGATCTTCCAACCAAAGGGAGGCTCGAGCAAACACCGAGGAGGCTGCTGCTGCCCTGATTGATAGCGCACTAGCCTTGTGCACCCTTCTAAGCCCCTGGTTCATCTTGCGCTCAGTGGTATCCTTAAGGTGCGCATCTGAGTCTTTCGGATTCAATGATGGGTTTAGCAGATTGACTATAGGCGCGTCTATGAGTGGGACCTTCAGCTGATCCATGATCGGTTGTTCCAGCGTATAATATTTATTGGCTAAGGAAACCGATTTTTTTAATTGCAAAGGAATGTTGAATTCTGATTTGAGCACCTTCAGGAGAAGCGAAGGAAGCTTCAACACTCTAGACCTAGGTTTTGGATCTGGACATACCGCTGAGACTCTCGAGGAGGATGGAGTAGGAGAATCCTCTGCAGAGGTGAGGGTAAGGGCTTCCATCGCCTTGCATAGCAGAGGAAGGAAATGAGGCTCTTGAAATATCCTAGTAGATAAAATTTCCTCAGATTCTGACTCCCCACTCCATTCCTCTTCATCCAAGACAATCAAGTCGTGTTCTGTGTCTATAAGCTCCTGCTCTGGGGGCTGAAGGTGCCTGCCTTGAGATGTCGCATAGGGATCTGGAGATGTGCGGCTGGGGGAAGGGCGTGGATTTGCCCTCAAGTGATCTGCAGGTGGGTTCCCTGAGGGCTGTGGGCCCGATGTAGCTTGAGAAGACAAATCTCTAGCAGATCCATTAAGAGGGCATCCCTAAGCTGCTCCTTCAGTTGTTGAATTGAATGTGCTGATAGGTGTAACTGTATAGGGCGAGCCTGAGTGTGGGATGAGTGGAGCCTGTGCCCTTCAGCATCTTGGATCTGTTGGACAGGGATTGGCTCCTCCAAAAACCCTGTAAAGGCCTCAGGAGAGGAGGTGGTAGAAAAAATAGCACCCAAGGAAGGGTGGGACTGGCTGGCTTCCTCATCAGACAGGGGTTCCAGGTCCCTCTGATCCCTTGTATGATGGACAGGACCCTGATTGTCTCTACAGGTTCCCTTATATGGGATAGGCAACCTGCCTTCCGTAGCCACCCTGCCCGCCAGAACCTGAGCATCAGCCACCTTGTGCCTGACGGTAGAGGGGCGGGCCACCGCCATATCTGCATGATCCCCCGAAGACTGCGACTGCCCTGAACCCAGGGTGGGAAGGGGCTCTGATGCTGCACCTATTGCAGGCATGCGGGGGAGCGGTTTCAACCCCTTCGAGAGGTGCTTCGTTTTGTGTGTGGCTTTCCCCATCACGGGCACACACTGAGGGACTTATAGGGTTAATAAAGGAAAGACTCTCGCTGGCGGTGAGTAACCGCGCTGTCTTGGTAAAGGGCTGGGCAAGCAGAAAAAACCAGCAGCGGCTGTAGTCGTCCTCCCTACTGCGATTGTGCGTCTGCCCCCCCCCACTGCTATAGAGCGGGGAAAACGAAAGCTGCTCACAAAAGGAGCGCGAAAAAAATAGGTGCCGGCTTGGACGCTGAGCCCCAGGGAAGCCGTCTCCAAACTAGAGCTGCCGACGCTGTTGCTAGCTCTCCAAGGAGAAACGGCAGCAAACTCGGCTGGAGAGGGAGCCTGAAGAGGCCGACGGCCCCAGGAGCCGCGGGGAGGGGCTAGTTGCTCCTCGCCATGGAGAAAGGCTTTGAGGGAAAGACACAAGGAACTGTTTTTTTTTTTTAACTTTTTTAGAAGGGAGAGGAATAAAAACACAAGGAGGGAAAGAACAACAGTAAAATGACACATGAAAACTAAACAAACGAACAATACAAGCCTGAACCAACGGAGACAGAGAGGATCCAACCACTTTCATGTGAAGGCAAAAGAGAAAACTGAGCATGGAGCAGGCGCAGACCAGGAAGGGATCTACAATAAAACGTCAGCAGTACTCTTTTGCCTTCGACCACTAGGTGGAGCTAATTACCACCTGATATCATCTTTCCATGCACAGGAGAAAACTTCCTGTTAGAGCAGTACAACAATGGAACCAATTACCTAGGAAGGTTGTGGGCTCTCCAACACTGGAGGAATTCAAGAGGCAACTGGACAGCCACCTGTCGGGTATACTTTAAGTTGGATTCCTGCATTGAGCTTGGGGCTGGACTCAGTGGCCTTATAGGCCTTCCAACTCTATGATTCTATGACTTACCTTGGGAAGCCATTGTTGCTCTGACAATACAGATTGTAAACCACCCCAATTGAAACGGCCATTTTCCAGTCTCCAAGTTCATGTGCTAGCCACACAGCTTCTGGAATTAGTCCACCAACAAGCAACAAATCAAGAGCATATTCAACTGTCCAGACGCAAGAGAGGCCATGGTCCCTAACTGCATTGGTGACTATGGAGTGCTGCAGTGGAACAATACGAGGACATCTGTCTGAGATACAAAAGAAAGTTTGTTAGTTCAAGTTTGTTTTATTGCATTCTGGATGATAGGTAGAAGTAACATCCAGTGACTTCTATTGGACTTGCTTCAAAGTGTCAATTGTGGCCTTCATAATGCAGTGTATCATTTTCACACTATGCTTTTGGGAGAGAGAGAAGGAATTACCATGACGATTTATAGTTGTAGCATTTGCTGCTCTTCCTCTCCCCACTCAACATCGTGCCCCACATCTGGGTAATTCCATGAAAATGTCAACTTACATATCCATTTTTCATTTTCATATATAGTTAGCATGTTCTATATAATTTTAAATATAATTCTTGAAAGTTTCATTATCTGACTATTGTTGTTCAAAATAGTATTTTACACGTGTGTAAAACAACCAGAAGCATGGCATGGAAGATGACTCAGAATTTCTCTATTTCTTTTTCCTAATCTTCAGGTAAAGACCTCTCCAAGAAAATAGACAACAGGTTAATGACTTTATTATATTAATAGTTTTGCTTTCTCATTTAGTAAACTGTGAAGAAATTTTATGCTAGAAACAAAATTGAACTTAGGACAATAAAACTGATGTTGGCTTAGCATGTACTCCCCCCCCCTCCACAAATGAAAATAAAATTCTGTATGTTTTACTTTATTCTTTGAGGTTGTTAGCATTAAGAAAGTGAGATAAATGTGAAATCTTTTACATGCAACAGTTCTTGTGACCAACATAACACCATAATTTGTTGTCATGTTTGTCATTAAAATCCCTTTTTAGGAGTGTCATAATTCTTTCCCAATAATTAAATAATTATTAGGCCTATTATTTGTACCATACTATCAATGTAGGACATCTTACAAGATTTTACAAAAAGACACTGGCTCCTGCCCTCAAAAAGCTTACAGTTGATAGATAGGTCAGATGAGGGGAGGATGGACATACATTATTGCTTTTAGAATATAAGTTAATATAGTAACTGAATAACTTCTACCAGTAAAAGTCAACATGGGTATGGTTTAGAAAAGTATATAATTGGTATTTCTCTATTAGACTCCCATCATCTTTCTTGAAGCATGTAAAAGCTTCTACCAGCTTTCCCTCAGATATATCAAAGAGGCAGGTCCGTCAAGATTGGCTCTCCCTAACTAGGCTGAAGAGATAGGGTCATCTAGAGATACAAAAATTCATCTAAAGAACTGAAGGACTCCTGCCTTGCCTGAGAGAACAGTACAACCCTGTAAAAGGTTAAAAACAGTCTTGGACACAAATTCATTTTTCACATAATTTAAAAAGACACCACAAATACAGGGAATAATGCCCCTATGGGAAATACGAAGTACTGATGCCAGTTGGCAACTTTGTTATTGTTGAGTTTGAGACAAAGAAATTGGGAAAAAAATTGTTGTAAAAATAAGTTTGATAATATGAAATCCTCTTTAAAAAGGGGACTTCTGTGGCATTTGCATTCCCTGTAAATTTTGATCAATGTTGGCTTGAAAAGAATCATATCACGAAGGTACTGCTGCAGCAAAGTGAAAATTCCCATCTTCATTTTAATTTCCCGTATGGAAGTGATGCTGACCAGCAACTTGTGAATACACAGTGGTCATATACGCACAGGGTCTTGCTTTGGAGGCAATTATATATGGATCTCTGTCAATGAATTGTCAACATGTTATGTTGGGCATGTTATGTTGGTCAGAGGTCATCTGCCAAAAGACATTTTAACTACAAGTTTCAAATAAACTTTATATATGACACTTGCCTGTGAAGCATCAGCTCTTTCTATATTTTGCTGCAGATGGTTCTTTTTTTAAAAAATCATACTTTTAGAGAACGGACCATTGGTCTCACCTGCATCATACCATCAGGTGGGTAGTAGCATCACCTAGTGTCAAAAGGCAGGAATGCAGGAGTCACAACTTTGGCTGCTCCATCCGGCTTGACCCCATTCCATTCCTGCCTTTGTCCTAGGTTGGATCCTTAGTACTAGCTTTGTGAGTTTGTTCCTTGTTGTTCTTGTTAGTTCTTTTCTTCAGTATTTGTCTTTTCTCTTATTGGTGACGTATTGGTGGCGGAGTCGCTCTATACGTGAAAGAAGGCATTGAATCCAGCAAGCTCGAAACCCCAAAACAGGCAGACTCCTCCACAGAATCGTTGTGGGTGGTGATACCGTGCCCCAGGAGGGATTTAATACTGGGAACGATCTATCGTCCCCCTGATCAAAATGCTCAGGGAGACCTTGAGATGAGATATGAAATTGAGGAAGCATCCAAACTTGGAAATGTGGTAGTAATGGGTGACTTCAACTACCCAGACATAGACTGGCCGCATATGTGTTCCAGTTATGACAAAGAAGCAAAATTTCTAGATATTCTAAATGACTATTCCCTAGACCAGTTGGTCATGGAACCAACCAGAGGGAGGGCAACCCTGGACTTAATCCTCAGTGGGGACCGGGACCTGGTGCGAGATGTAAGTGTTGTTGAACCGATTGGGAGCAGTGACCATAGTGCTATTAAATTAAACATACATGTAAATGGCCAATTGCGAAGAAAATCCAACACGGTCACATTTGACTTCAAAAGAGGAAACTTCACAAAAATGAGGGGATTGGTAAAAAGAAAGCTGAAAAACAAAGTCCAGAGGGTCACATCACTCGAAAATGCTTGGAAGATGTTTAAAAACACTATATTAGAAGCTCAACTGGAGTGCATACCGCAGATCAGAAAAGGTACCGCCAGGGCCAAGAAGATGCCAGCATGGTTAACGAGCAAAGTCAAGGAAGCTCTTAGAGGCAAAAAATCTTCCTTCAGAAAATGGAAGCCTTGTCGGAATGAAGAAAATAAAAAAGAACACAAACCCTGGCAAAAGAAATGCAAGAAAACAATAAGGGATGCTAAAAAAGAATTTGAGGAGCACATTGCTAAGAACATAAAAACCAACAACAAAAAATTCTATAAATACATTCAAAGCAGGAGACCATCTAGGGAGGCGATTGGACCCTTGGATGAGAAGGGAGTCAAAGGTGTACTAAAGAACGATAAGGAGATCGCAGAGAAGCTAAATGAATTCTTTGCATCTGTCTTCACAGTGGAAGATATAGGGCAGATCCCTGAACCTGAACTAACATTTGCAGGAAGGGATTCTGAGGAACTGAGACAAATAGTGGTAACGAGAGAGGAAGTTCTAGGCTTAATGGACAATATAAAAACTGACAAATCACCGGACCCGGATGGCATCCACCCGAGAGTTCTCAAAGAACTCAAATGTGAAATTACTGATCTGCTAACTAAAATATGTAACTTGTCCCTCGGGTCCTCCTCCATGCCTGAGGACTGGAAAGTGGCAAATGTAACACCAATCTTCAAAAAGGGATCCAGAGGGGATCCCGGAAATTACAGGCCAGTTAGCTTAACTTCTGTCCCTGGAAAACTGGTAGAAAGTATTATTAAAACTAGATTAACCAAGCACATAGAAGAACAAGCCTTGCTGAAGCAGAGCCAGCATGGCTTCTGCAAGGGAAAGTCCTGTCTCAGTAACCTATTAGAATTCTTTGAGAGTGTCAACAAGCATATAGATAGAGGTGATCCAGTGGACATAGTGTACTTAGACTTTCAAAAAGCGTTTGACAAGGTACCTCACCAAAGGCTTCTGAGGAAGCTTAGCAGTCATAGAATAAGAGGAGAGGTCCTCTTGTGGATAAGAAATTGGTTAAGAAGCAGAAAGCAGAGAGTAGGAATAAACGGACAGTTCTCCCAATGGAGGGCTGTAGAAAGTGGAGTCCTGCAAGGAACGGTATTGGGACCTGTACTTTTCAACTTGTTCATTAATGACCTAGAATTAGGAGTGAGCAGTGAAGTGGCCAGGTTTGCTGACGACACTAAATTGTTCAGGGTTGTTAAAACAAAAAGGGATTGCGAAGAGCTCCAAAAAGACCTCTCCAAACTGAGTGAATGGGCGGAAAAATGGCAAATGCAATTCAATATAAACAAGTGCAAAATTATGCATATTGGAGCAAAAAATCTTAATTTCACATATACGCTCATGGGGTCTGAACTGGCGGTGACCGACCAGGAGAGAGACCTCGGGGTTGTAGTGGACAGCACGATGAAAATGTCGACCCAGTGTGCGGCAGAAAGGCATATTCCATGCTAGGGATAATTAGGAAAGGTATTGAAAATAAAACAGCCGATATCATAATGCCGTTGTAGAAATCTATGGTGCGGCCGCATTTGGAATACTGTGTACAGTTCTGGTCGCCTCATCTCAAAAAGGATATTATAGAGTTGGAAAAGGTTCAGAAGAGGGCAACCAGAATGATCAAGGGGATGGAGCGACTCCCTTACGAGGAAAGGTTGCAGCATTTGGGGCTTTTTAGTTTAGAGAAAAGGCGGGTCAGAGGAGACATGATAGAAGTGTATAAAATTATGCATGGCATTGAGAAAGTGGATAGAGAAAAGTTCTTCTCCCTCTCTCACAATACTAGAACTGGTGGACATTCAAAGAAGCTGAATGTTGGAAGATTCAGGACAGACAAAAGGAAGTACTTCTTGACTCAGCGCATAGTTAAACTATGGAATTTGCTCCCACAAGATGCAGTAATGGCCACCAGCTTGGACGGCTTTAAAAGAAGATTAGACAAATTCATGGAGGACAGGGCTATCAATGGCTACTAGCCATGATGGCTGTGCTCTGCCACCCTAGTCAGAGGCAGCATGCTTCTGAAAACCAGTTGCCAGAAGCCTCAGGAGGGGAGAGTGTCTTGCACTCGGGTCCTGCTTGTGGGCTTCCCCCAGGCACCTGGTTGGCCACTGTGAGAACAGGATGCTAGACTAGATGGGCCACTGGCCTGATGCAGCAGGCTGTTATGTTTTCTTGTGTTGGTATGTTTTACATGTGTTTTAAAAAAAATTGTTTTATTTTTGGAAGCTGTTTATCCTTGGGCTAGGGATCTGGTAGAGCCGGTTACAGATGAATTCTTGAGTTTGCAAGATTGTTATGCTAGTCACATCTTCTAAAACACAATTAATAGAAAGCACTTAAACTACCTGTGGCATACTTCTCAATTATTTTTTTTAAAAAACTATTATATATGCAAACAAACAAAAACAGAATACAAAAAAACAACCCACCAGGGAAATATACAAACAACCAGCATTTGGGGTACATGCATTAGCAGATACAAAAGGTCAACTCCATCATTCCATCCAAACCACATGCACTGGTACTGGGAGTGAATTGAGAGCAGTATTAACTATAACAAAAGATATGAAATCCCACCATATAATATAAAACCCTTCAGGATATTCCATTCCTCTGGTAACCTTCCTTCTTGATTTTTTTTGTATGGAACATCAATCCCATTAACAAAAAAATAGTTTAATGTTAAAATTGGAGTTCAAATAATATTAGCTAACACAACAAATATTATGTAAAGAAGCTTGCAAATAATATATTGGTCACCATGGAATTATTCATCTATTTTTTTTTTGCAGCATTGGTTCAGAGGCCTACCATAACTTGTTTTAAACTGTATGGCGAAACACTATATAAAAGTTTATGTTTGTGCCTAGAGCAACAACAATTTTATGACCCCTGCGACTGTCATGAGGTCTTGTACTGTTATGTTATCACAAGTCTGCTTAGTGGTGGCTCCTAGACAACAGGTTCTGAGGAGAGATAGGATTGCTTTGAGAATGTATTACATGGGGCCTGGATCCCATTCTTTCTGATTGGTCTGGGAGACAGCAGGCTCTGATAGGCTGGAAGTTTTAGTAAGTTGAGGAGTTAACAGTCAGGGAGGGAGTCAGTTGGGGTTGGTGAGAGACAGTCAGGAGAGTTTGTTCGGAGTTGAGGAGGTAGGGAGTTGGTTCATGAGGGCAGTGTGAGGAATAAGTCTAGAAAATAACTGAGGAGAAAACAGCCCTGCATATTAACACCCAGTGTGTTGTTAATACTTGTCTGGGGAAGATCAGAAGGGAGACAGTGACTGTGTTCATCTGGCAAGCTGCCCTGTGTAAAATTCTTACCAGAAGAAGGTGATACAAACATGGTTTAAAAGTTGGCTTAACTGTTCAAGCAGCCAGAAGAACAACCAGAGGTGCTTTGGGGTACAAAGGCAGATTGTCCCCAGTATCTGGACTGCATTGTGGGAATATCTGACTGGGGTGGACGTTTAGGGAAATTGGCCTCAGGTAAAAGCCACTTAGAGGCTGCTGCTAGCAACAGTGTCTCTTCAGAAACTGTCAACAAGTCCTTTAAAGACCCCAGTATAAGTATCAGGATTCCCTTGTGTAAATAGTAGCTCCTTAATAAACCAACAATCTTAGTTTAACATTAATCCTGCTTCTAGTTCTGATGCCCATCTCATGTCTAAAGCCTACTGTACATCCTACTAGGAGGATGTTGAAAGAACTGATTGAACTGGTGGCAGCAGAAACTCAGTGAAGCATAGATACATAAACTGGTGTTTATATTTAGACAGGTTGAGGGAATGAAGCAGAAAGAAAAGGTGAGAGACAGATAAATTAAAAGATATAAGATGGACCTGAGGCAGAAACAGACTCCAAAGCAATATCAAAAATGGTGAAATGTCTAAATAAGCAGATACAAAGTTTTGAGGAACACCCCCTCCCTGGACATCAACAGGGTTTAGACATACTTTACTTTGTCTGGATGATAGTAAACGAGAACATATTACAAAATGAATAGAATACCTGGCCTGATATGAAGTGGGGGTAAAACATCAACATTATGTGGAGGAAGCACATAAAGCGGCTCATTAGTAAAGTAGGCTGCCATGAATCGTGCAAGAGACCAAACCACTGCCAATATAGCTTCAGTATGAACATCTCTCATCATCTCCTCAGCACCTAAGATAAAATTTAAATAGTCTTATATAAACAAAATATATGCTATAGAAACTGAGGAATTCAAGCTTATCAACCCTCCCTGATAGAAAACGCAAAGGAATCACTACTCATTGAGCTGCAAGAATTCAATTCAGACACAAAACCCTAGAAGTCTCTTGTGTACATCAGCTGGCATCTTCCTCTCTATGACAGCTCATACTTAAAGCTTCATTTTATAAAATTCCTTAAGAAAGAATTAAATGACTACAAAGCCTGATTAACTGTGCAGTCTTATGTATGTTTATTACTCATATGTAAGTTCCACTGAATCCAATTGGGCTTACTGTCAAGAAAGTGTACATAGGATTGCAACATTAGACTTTATTACTTCAGTGCATTACAACAAAGCATATTGTAATTAAATCACAGCCAGATGTTAAACTTGAATTGATAATTCAATTCTATAGAATTAATGGACTTTTGAATCTAGCTTTTTAAGTAGCTTGGCTTGCTAACTGCAGAAGGCAGCCGTTTGTCACCATACTTGTATAATTCTGAGGGGAATATATATTTAAAGCAGGTTTATTGATTATTCTTAAAGGGTCTTTAAAAAATTAAGCAACTATGCTATCTGAAGCTATCTGTATTGGGCAGAATAGCAGCAACTCAAATAAAGTTGATTCCAAGTTTTTCAATTTAGTTTCAGGTTCTCCCCATCCTTACCCACCCAGGAACCTTGTAGAGATGACAGAATATAATTGAATACATTTGTATGTCTGGGAGAGAGGCCTAGATTAGTCATGAAATTATATTATAGAAAACCTGATGGGGGGGAATGGGGACTCTTTAATTTTGTCTCTGTATTATGAGGCTTTTCAACTGAGGCAATCGACCTTTATGATAGTGAGAACTGTTGGAAGAGATGTTAAATTCTGACCTTTTGTGGGCATTACCCTTTCAACCAATGTGGAACTCACTGCTCAGATATCCAGAACCCATCCTGAAGAAGCCCTCCTTGGATCCCCAAGTTTTTAATAACTTTCGCCCAATTTCGAATTTACCATTCTTGGGCAAGGTCATTGAGCGAGTGGTGGCCAATCAGTTGTCGACACACTTGGATGAAACGGATTACTTAGATCCATACCAATCGGGCTTCAGGACTGGTCACGGAACTGAAACAGCCTTGGTCGCTCTGGTAGATGATATGAGGAGGGCATTAGATAGGGGAGAATTCACCTTCCTTGTCCTCCTCGATCTCTCAGCGGCTTTTGATACTGTCGACCACAGTATCCTCTTATATCGCCTAGAGGGATTGGGAATAGGAGGCACCGTATTACGGTGGTTCCGTTCCTTTCTCTCTGATAGGTACCAACAGGTGGCATTGGGGGAGGAGGTTTCAGACCCTTGGCCTCTCAATTGTGGTGTGCCACAGGGTTCTATCCTCTCTCCCATGCTATTTAACATCTATATGAAGCCGCTGGGGGCGATCATCAGGAGATTTGGGCTGCAGTGTCACCAATATGCGGATGACACTCAGCTCTATCTCTCGTTTAAATCTTCATCAGAGTTGGCTGTGGAAACCTTGTCCAAGTGCCTGGAGTCCGTGAGTGGATGGATGGGAAGGAACAAGCTGAAACTGAACCCCGATAAGACCGAGGTACTGCTCGTGGGGGACAAGAGAAGGTTGGGAACTGTTGACCTGAAGTTCAATGGGGTGAGCTTACCCCTAAAGGACCAGGTCCGCAGCCTCGGGGTTGTACTTGATTCCAAGCTGTCCATGGAGGCTCAGATTTCGGCTGTGAGCCGGGCAGCTTGGTATCAACTACACCTTGTACGTAGGCTGCAACCCTACCTTCCTGTTCATCAGCTCCCACTGGTAGTGCATGCCCTGGTCACCTCTCGATTAGATTACTGTAATGCGCTCTACATGGGGTTACCCTTGAAAACGGTCCGGAAACCACAACTTATACAAAATGCGGCGGCTCGACTTCTCACAAACAGTCGTCGCCGGGACCACATCACGCCAGTGTTGTTCGATCTACACTGGCTTCCAGTTGTTTTCCGGGCCCAATTCAAGGTGTTGGTATTAACCTTTAAATCCCTATACGGTCTCGGCCCAGTTTATCTAAAGGAGCGCCTACAACGCCACCAATCATGCCGCCTAACAAGATCGGCCACACAAGGCCTTCTCTCAGTCCCGCCAACCAAAGCAGCTAGATTGGCGGGTACTAGAGGGAGGGCCTTTTCAGTGGCGGCCCCCACCCTCTGGAACTCCCTCCCACAAGATCTTCGGCACATCTCTTCCCTGAATATGTTCCGCAAGGCCTTAAAGACCTGGCTCTTTCAACAGGCTTTTGGGATTTCTGGGGAGGCTTAATATTTTTTGTTTACATGCCTCCCATTATGTATTGTTTGTTTTATAATCTATACTATTACACTGTATTTTTTGTATTGTATTTTGCTATATTTATTGTATGTACGTCGCCTAGAGTGGCCACTGGCCAGATAGGCGACACATAAATTAAATTTATTATTATTATTATTATTATTATTATTATTATTATTATTATTATTATTATTATTATTATTATTATTATATACAAAAACCATATTTACAATATGGAAGCTGTGTCTTGGTAATCTCATTTTTCCCCCTTTAAGCCCCCAGTTACAGAGAATTAAATAGGGAAGTGCAAGGAAACTTAGAGGAGGCTTTCCAAGTCTCCCTCCTCTTCCTTTACGTCTTCAATCATGGAGATTTAAGGGAAACACAAGGGATTTTGACAGATGGGCGCCCCTGCCCACCTGCCAGTCAAGTGGCATCAAAATGACATCATGTGACTGACAGGTGGGTGGCCCTGGGAATGAAAAGGGAAACCTGGAGAGACTTGGAAAAAACTTTAAGACAGCCCCCACTCTCCCATTGAGCAAACAGGAGCGAAGCAGCTGTCTTAAAGCCAATGCAAAAACCTCTTTGAAGTAGCTTGAGCTTCAAAGTGGCTTGTGCACTGGGCTTTAATCCCTGTTCCACTGTTGAGCAGGGATTAAATCCTGCTGCTTTGGTTGTGCAATCTTGTTCCCTCCCATGAACAGGATTGGACAGTCAAGGCAGAATTAAACCCTCTCCTCCCACCCACTAGTGACATCAACTGTGGATGGGTGAATGTGGTTTGGGGGAAAATGCTTTGGGGACCAAACGGGACTGTCTGCATTGGGATGATTGGCCTGAAGGCTCCTCACTCATTTTATATGCATCTAATGACAATATGCAAGGACACCTATCCACGGCTACTTTAGAAATGTGGAAAACGGGGGGGGGGGGTCAGAGATAATGTTTTCAGATTGTGTCTCTTGCATTGATACCTGTGTTCTTTATTTCCTGTATGCAGTATCTTTGGAATTCCTGTAGTGTGTGTGGGAGATTATTTTGGGGGGGGGGTTGCTTTGGTTGATATTAATAAATATATTTTTTAAAAAAGATGAAGCAACTAAAAGGTCCTTATTTAAGTCTTAAATATAAATTCTATAATCCACACTATAAGAATGATAAAAAGTGTCATGGAAATGTACCATTGGTATCACCTGAAGGGTGATTTTCTTAGGTGGTCCGACATCACGTGGGATATAGTGCCATCTAGCATCCGAAGGCCAAGAATGGATCAAAGGCAAGAACTGGGGCATCAAGCCCCTCCCACCCCAGTTCATTCGTGACGAGACCGAAGTGGGAGACATATCTGAAAAGACAGAAAAGGCCAACGGGCCTAACAGCAAGGAAACAGTGTCCCAAAACATGACCCAAAGATCGCAAGCATATTAAACAAGTCCAAATTGGTCTTGGCAAAAAAGTTTAAATATTATAACTCTGAAGAGTGATAATTTGTAAGGTAACAAAAAACCCCAATATCCTCCAAAAGGGGAGGGCCGTGATGTCGGACCACCTAAGAAAATCACCCTTCAGGTGATACCAATGGTACATTTTCCTTAGGTGGTCCGACATCACGTGGGATGTACCAAAGCAGCCCCTAATAGGGAGGGACCGTCTCCTGGTGACTCAGCAGAAAGAACCTGTTGTAACACACGCCTTCCGAAGGAGGCATCAGCAGAAGCGTAACGGTCCATCTTATAATGTCTTATGAAAGAATTTGGGGTAGACCATACAGCTGCTCTGCAAATCTCTGCTAGAGGAGCATTGGTTGCGAAGGCAGCTGTAATGGCAGCTGACCTAGTGGAATGTGCCGTTATGTTATGAGGCACTGGCAGCTGAAGGGACTCATAGGCCAATGCAATACAGGCATGCAACCAGCAAGATAACGTGGAGCTGGACACCTTTTTCCCCAGAGTATGCGGGTGAAAGGATACAAATAAGGAATCCGTTGACCATATGTCCTGGGTGCGAGACAGGTAGGTCTTGAGGGCCCTCCGGACATCTAGCGAGTGCCAGGCCCTGACCAGGACCCTGGTCAGCTGAAGAAAATGGCTATAGCTGTGCTGTTCCTAAATGACGACATTTAGAATCCCAACACGGGGCTATCTGGCTACAAATATGCCCACACAGTAGAAGGAAGCTGGCCCAGCTCAAAAGCAACCTCCGAGAGGAAGAGAAGCAGAATGGAGAGGTCAGAAAGGGCCCAACCAAGTAACTCTAAATGCAGTCTAGCCAAAGAGAGCTGCCCCAGGGAGAGGAGAGTGATAAGAGGAAGCTCAAGCTGTTTAACGGAGGCAGAGGAGCAATCTGCCTCTAATCAGCTCCAAAACCCAGTGAGGCAAGCACACAAGCACCTCAGGAGAAGGAGCATTGACTCATAAAATCAGCCTAACCACACATCTAAGAAGGGGATGAGGCAACCTCTGAGAACCAAAGTCACACTCAGTGGGGAGGGGCATTGAGTGTGTCCTTCTGCACTGGTGTAGTTCCTGGCCTGACAGGGACTGTAAAACCTAACATGATTCAAGAAGGGAGAGGAGCGAGTCCTGAGGGCTAGGATAATTGTACGCAGTGGAGAGAAGCCACGAGAGTGCCCTTCCGCCCTGGTATGTCTATGGTCTGGCATCTTTGATCTTGCGAAACAGGATTGTAGATAACATAACCTGGTTCTGTGGCAGCAGCAGCCCACTTGTCTGGATATGTCGGCCAATGTAAACTTTGCCAAGAGGTTCCATGTGGTAGATGGGATCGAATAACCTTTGAACAGCCCAGAGACATATCCCCGGGCAAGAAAATGAAACACCATCAAATACAGACGAAGCCAGGAACTTGTAGCCAAGAAGTACCTGTACTAATCAAAACAACTGAACACAGTAGGAAGAGACAAAGAGGGCGTCCTTCCACAGCGGTCTGGAATTTGGGACACAGTGGGGAGGAGCAGTGAGAGTGTCCCTCCGCAAAGTGTTGCCTGTGGTCTGATAGGAACAGCAAAGAGCTCCTTTTTACTCTGCAGTAGCGGCAGGCTGCTCATCTGGATACGGCTCTTATGCCTGAGTAGAGACCTCTGACAGGGGCCCACTGGAGATGAAGGTAATAAAATGGTCACCAGTCAATCTGCCCCAGCAAATAGGAGAAGAAACTTCTGCCCGGTCTGGCTGGCTACCAGCCAAAAAGGGCGAGATGTTAGTTACATGATATGGACTCACCTGTTGCCTGGGCTGGTCCACACTCACCTGTCATCTGGCTGTATTAGAAAATATGCATGCGAGTAGGCGTCTGGCCGCTGATCTTTCGTCATATACACGCATAAAGCAGGAGTTGCGGTATATGCCATCAACAAACGCACAAAGGTAGGAGGAGTGGTTTGGAGAGAGGTCAGTACATGCAAACAAGGGAAGATGTAGTACTGCTCCTGTCTTTAAATGCTTGGTTGTGTCGACAGCCGTGGAGTGAAGGCTGGAATACTTGTACTTTGTGTTACACACGGGCATTGTACTGTTGGCTTGTCCCTGAGGCTGGTCTGTCATGTCCGGATCAGGAGACACGCACAATCGGGAAGGTACAGTATCGCTCCTGCGCACCCGACAAGTAAGAGCAAGACAGTCATCCACATAAGGCAGTATGGATTGAGGAAGGTAGATGTACCATGGAGGCTAGGTTCTTCAATATGGCACCAGGCCAGGTAGATACACGCCCACAATGGAGAAGATGCAGTATTGCCACAGTGCACTACATAGGCAGACAATTATTAGCAGGCCCTTTCTTAGACTCACCGGACCTGGATTAGGGTCGTCTAAGAAATTATCCAGCCACATCATAAAACCTCTAGAGAATATTAAAATTGCAGCAGAAGCCCGCAAGGCTAAGGCGGTAGTCTCATGATTATGGTGAGGGCAGAAAATGACGTGACTGCTGAGGGCGAACCCATTGTCCTTTGGCCAATTTGTCAATGGATCTGGCACAGGAGGTAGTGATCTGTCGATTCTGGAAGTCTCAAAACCTTGACCCCTTACACAGAGGGAATAGCAGAATCATTCTTGAAAGTTTGGACGTGTAAGCTGTCCAAAACAGTACGAGCGAGGGGTAGTCTGCCATATGAAACATCCTTCTCCTGTTCTATGGATCCTCCTCCTGTTCTAAAGCAACGCTCCGCTCACCTCCCTCGGCTAGAAGGGAATACGAGGGATCCTCTGAACCGGTAGTCCCATCGCCAATCCTGCCTCCAGCGACATCAGAAGGATTTGGTGAGGGTGGTGGATTTGCTTCACTGCAGCCACAATGTCTCATAGCGCCAGAATGTCCTTGCGCATTTAGCTGAAGGGAAGGATTGGCCTGTGACCCTGACTGCACTTGTGAGAAGAAGCCCAGTAAGTCTTCAACTGTGGGAGAAACTCAGGGGACAACTGTAAACCCAGATGAGGGGCAAGAGCAGCCCTCTGTGGATCCGAGGGCACTGACTGCACTTGGTGGAGCAGAGGCTGGTGCCTTTGTTGAGGCAAATTAGCAGTGGTCTCATCAGACAGGCAAGATGTATGAGCCCCAGTTGATGACTTGGGTTGAGAAGGACAGTTCCCAGTAGGTTGGCTAGGGGGCCCTTCCAAGACATCCTCAGACGAGCTGGCGGGTGCATGAAAGAGGGCTGTTAATCAGTCATAGCCAGCAGCCTCTGAAGTCGGGACAGACACATATCGTGGTTTCCTGGCAGTGGTGTGGCCAGATAAGTGTGTGGTTTTGGCGACAGCCTTGGAATGAAGTCTGGGTTGCTTGTGCTTATTACACGGAGATGTCCTGGGGCCTCACACGGTTCCTGTGCCCGTCGCACAAGGTGGGGGGTGCATTATATAACACCAACACACTCGTCGTACACGCCACACAGATGGGGGAGAATGTACGGATATCACCAACATACGCTGCTGTACACGCCCACAGGTGGGGGAGAATGTACAGTATATATATATATAACACCAACACACTCTTCATACACTCCACACAGATGGGGGAGAATGTACGGTATATATCACCAACACACGCTGTTGTACACGCCCACAGATGGGGGAGAATGTACAGTATATATATATATCACTAACACACGCTTCAGTGCACGGCCACAGGTGGGTGAGAATGTACAGTCCCAAATGCACTTTGGTAAATACGTAGCAGGGGTGCAGTGCAGCTGCTGTGCAGATAAGTCGTATGATGAGAAAGGTCAGTACACGCCCCCAGGGGGGAAGAATGTACAGTTCCAAATAGCCTTAGTACACATTCACGTATGGGTGAGAATTTACAGTTCCAAACAGCCTTAGTACACGCCCAAGGATAGGTGAGAATGTACAGTCCCGAACAGCGTTAGTACACGGCCACGGATGGGGGAGAATGTACAGTTCCAAACAGCCTTAGTACAAACCCACAGATGGGGGAGAATGTAGTTCCAAATAGCCTTAGTACACGCCCACGGATGGGGGAAAATGTAGTTCCAAATAGCCTCGGTGCACGCCCACGGATGTGGGAGAATGTACAGTCCCGAACAGCCTTAGTACACGCCCACAGATGGGGGAGAATGTACGGTTCCAAACAGGCTCAGTAACCAGCCTCAGTACACATCCAGGCTACTATACTGGAGGGCGTTGTGTAGGATTCTTTACCCTGCAGCACACACACAGCAACTATACTAAAGGGCCTTGTAAAAAGAAGGCTGTAGTCCTTGTAGAGGCACAGCTGCAGGGGGTTCACTGGACTGGTGAGATGTATGAGTCGCAGGTGGTAAAGTGGATTGAGGGGGGCAGTCCACAGGCTGGTTAGGAAACCCCTCGAAGTCATCCTCAGACAACACGGCTGGCGAGTGAAGAGGGTTGTTAAACCTTCCTAACCAGCAGCGTCAGAAGGCGGGATGAAAAAATAACAGGGTCGCTTGGCGTACTGCGGCTAGGCAGATGCTTGGTTTTAGCCACGGCCTTGGCATGCAGCCTGGGTTGTTTCTCTTAGCAGACTTGTGATGTGAGGTCTTGCAAGGCAGCTTTGTCCCAGACGAATGCGCCTCTTGTTGTTCCACCACTGTGCAGGCACAGAGATGTAGTCTATGTAATATATCACCAACACATGCACAGAGGTGGGGGGTGCGGTGTGGCGAGGGTCTTCAGTATACGCCTTCTGATGGGTAGTCCCAAAAGCACAATGGAGCAGTTGTGGAACCAAGCATGTTTGTGCAGATATGCCTTCTGATTATGCACATGAAAATAATAAACAGTCCAATTACTCTGAATTATGTCACACACGACACCGTCGTAAGGAAAGGGCTTGGCACACGCCCACAGGTAGGGAGATGTACAGCACCAAATGTCAATCAAAGGAGAACAGAAAAGGTGGGGAAAGGGGGCAAAACAAATGGCGCCCGCAAAAAGGGCGGGAAACTAGAAAACAAATGGCGGCTGGGTAGGAGAAGGAGCAAGGGCGGACGGACAAAAAAGTTCCACATGCGTCTGTCAGGCAAAAGTTAGGAAAGGAGGCGCAAGGGCTCCAAGCACTGTCTGTAAAATTACAGCGCCACCGCCGCCTGAGAATCAAAGCTGGCGGCAAAAGGGGGGAAGCTGCAGCCGCAGGCTCCCAGTCAGGCTGCAAGCCTGCAAGCATCACCTAAGCCCGGATAAAAAGCAAAACCGGCAGCAAGGAACAAAGGAGAAGCCACCACCGCTAGCTCCCGGTCAAGGCTCGTCTCAGGCAAAAACGCCTGAATTGACAAGGACAAGCCGCCGCCGCCTGAGAGAAAGGCAGGCGGTAATAAAGCTAAAGGAGCCGCAGGAGCGAGCTCCAACCGCCACTCACCAAAAGGAGACTGCAGCCTCCAAATACTAGCCGCCGCCGTTATTAAACTGGCGGTAAAAGTAGCTAAGGGAGCCGCAGCTGCGGTTCCCAGCGAGGTAAAAAACAGTAAAAAACGGCCGCCAGGTGAGAAGGACTGAAAAGAGAGCCGCCGCTGCAGCTCACAGCAAAGCGGCCGCCGCCTGAGAGAGAGACGGCGGCAAGGCAAAAAAGGGGGACTGACGAGAGAGCCGCAGCCACGACTCTCAGTAAAGGCTCGTCTCTCAGAGACGGGAGCCCAAAGGGAAAACGGCAGCCGCTGGATTCACCAACGAAGGGACTAAAGGGGGGAAGCAAATGATCCAAAAAATAAAATAAACCCCCCCCCAAAAAGTCCCAGACAACACGAAAGGTGAGGGAGGTAGGGAACGAGAGGAAATCACAGACGCTCACACTAAATCCCAAACTTAGCTATGCTAAAGAAGATCCAAACGCCTCGAACGAACGAAGGCAAGAATGAACTGGGGTGGGAGGGGCTTGATGCCCCAGGTCTTGACTTCGATCCATTCTTGCCTTCGGACGCTAGATGGCACTATATCCCACGTGATGTCGGACCACCTAAGGAAAACAGCTCTTTTTAATAAAGTAACACAATAGTATAATGGTGTAATACTATTCTAATAATGTTACCATTAAACAATGGGATTAAAATTACAACTTACTATGTTACATATTACTCATTTAACTATACAGTGATATTCCATGTTCGCATACCTGATACATCATCCATTTCTCTTACAGACATTTGAGTTCGTTTTAGAAGCTCATTCACTAGATGATCACACAGGCCCTGAGCCTCACTTAAATTGTAGTGATATAGATGGCAATATAATACAGCAAGATAATATCGAGTTTGGAGAAAAGGCATTCTTTTTCCTCCTGTTTTAAAAGGGAAAATAATAGTCTACAGTTCAAAATATAAACCCTGGGCATGCAATGAAAAATAACCCTAACATACATTAAAATTAAACTCTTCTCACCCACACACAAATATACAATCGCATACAGAAGAAGGAATAAATAATGTGTATAGGATTACATAGGACAAAAAAAAATCTGTTTAATTTGTGTATGTGATGAATGGGATTAGATCTACCAGCATACTGCTTTTTGTCTGGGCTCCAGTACTTTAAAAAGCTCAAAGCAAAGAGAAATTGAACAGGTGCAGCTTCTCCAATTATTATGACAGGAGTTTTATGCAACCTAATATTTTATTACATTTATATCTCAGTCTTCCTCCAATGAGCTCATGGTACTATGCATTGGATCCTCCCCTTTTATCCTCACAGCAACCCTAAAAGTTATGCTAGGCTGAGATATAGTGATGGGCCCAACTTCACCTACAAAGCTTTGTGGTTGAGTGGACATTGGAACATGACTCTTCCTAGTCCTGCTCTGGCCCTGTAGTGCACGGTTGGAGAACTTCAGGCCCAGGGACCCTTCAAACCTCTCTATCTGGCCCTCAGAACTCTCACCTTGAACTCTGCTAATGCCTCTTGCGTGTCTGGATATTGGACAGAGAGGAATGTGGGAGGGTGTGTATAAACTAGCCTACTGAACCGTGGTAAAATGTACATTTATTGCTTTACCCACTTTTGCTTCTGATCCCACCCATGACTGGCATGTGGCTCTTGGAAGGTTGCCCACAAGGGAATATGGCCCTTGGGCTGGAAAAGGTTCCCTATCCTTGCTCTAGTGTCACCATGCTTGATGCCTGCCATAAAGATATTTAAGGGACAGAACCAGGTCCTCTTTCGACTAGGAGTTGTATGAGCTACACAGGTTATTGGACTGACAAGAAACAGTCCACCTGTGCAAAGGGAACACAGCAAGATAGACACATATTGATAAATCCTTTGGCAGCAGTAGGAAAAGGATCTTCTAACTCTGCTGTCCAAAATGTTATGCAGCAGCACCGGAAATCTTAAATGTTACCTTGAGCAGCAGCTGGCCAGTCACTTAAACAACGTCATGAAAACTGTTTCTTTCAATAGATATTTCAGTGCTTGATCACACTTTAAACTACCTCCCTCTTTTATTTATGAAGCTCATTTCTGCACCATGGCCAGTAATTAAATTCAGTAATTTAATTCGTGATTAATTCCAAGACTTCCATACTATACATAGCTATTTTTAGCATGAACTTAGTTTTATCCAGGATGTTAAAGTACAAACTCACTCTGCAATGCAATATCAATGAGCTTCTTTATTATTTGACTTATTTGCCGCTTGATACCAATATCTCAAGATAACTTACGAGACAAAGAATTACTTAGCAATAAATCATGTGTACAAATATAAAAGTACTTTCATGAAAAGTTATCACCCTGCAATCAAAAATCCACCTCCTTTAACAATCTAAAAAATGACAAACCCAAAAAACTCCAGCAACAGCTATAAAGTTATTGCCAACTGAAGGCCTATGTGAAAAGCACGATCTTTGCCTGAAGCCAAAATAGATTAATGTGTGCAACAGACAAGCCTTTTTGGAAACAGCATTTCATAAGCATGGGGGGCGGATGCCACCCATGAACTTTGTATGGAGGAGGAGGGCTCCAAAGATCACCTCAAGACACAGATACAAATAGGTATTGGGACCCTCAGGCATATAAGGCTTTAGAAATCAGATTTCCAAGACATTTGTGCTAAAATACCTAAAAAAATAAGTCTACCTTGAAATTTATTCAGTTTTCCCCTGTAACCTTTTTCTAATCACTATGATGCCCAAGCACTGAACATTTACTATTACCTTACCTTTTCCTTTTGTTTCTTGAAGAGCTCTCTCCCATGCCTCCACTGATTCTTTGTAAGACCCTATTAGAAATTGCTCGTCACCTTCAAAAACAAACAAAACTTCAGCACATATTCAAGCCAAGGAAAGAAATAATAAAATGTTAGGTTTCTAGGCTGGATTTTTTTTATGTTTAAAAAATATTTATACACTGCTTTTTAGGACAATGTCCTCACAAAACAGCTTGCAAAAAGAGATAAAAACAATTACAATAACAACAAAAAAATCTAATAAATATGTAAGATCAGCATGAGAAAGAACAAATCAGAGAGACTAAAACCAACTCCCCCCCCCCAAAAAAAAATTAGGGAAGCTTAAACATTAAAAATATACGAAGAGCCTGCTGGATCAGACCAATGGCCCACCTAGTCCAGCTGTCTGTTCTCACAGTGACCAACCAGATGCTTGCGGGAAACCTGCAAGCAGGACCTGAGCACAAGAGCACTCTTCTCTCTTGCCATTTCCAGCAACTGGTATTCAGAAGAGACCTTTGGTCTTACAGTAAAACTGTCTTCTACGTGCATGTAAAGATGATCTCAGGTGGGTTTTGAGCTGCTCCTTGTGGTCAAAGGCAGAATAGCTCTGTCTGATTTTTCTTGATTTTTCTAACTTCCCCTTAGCCTCAGGAAACCGGTTTTCAAATGACAAGCCATGCCAAACACATGGAAAAAACATATAACTGTAACAGTGCATAAAAACTAATGAACAGCATTCTCTGCACACCTAAGATACAGAAATAGCTGAAGAAAACAGGCGAAGAACATGCCAGAAAATGCCATGTATAATAAAGAAAGAATATGCCATATGTATAGTCAGGAATATTTCAGACATCATTCCACCAAGGGAAGGACAAAAGGCAGCCCCAAGCATGTAGACAGAGGACTTCAGATCATCTTTACATGCATGTAAAAGACCCTTTTACAGTAAGACCAAAGGTCTCTTCTCCTGCACATGTAAGATGATCTCAGAAGGGACATACCCAAGCTGACCCATTAAGGGTTGGAACTTAATGAGGGGCTGGCTATAACTTTGGGACAACCAACTGCA
The DNA here is from genome assembly GCF_030035675.1 of Rhineura floridana. NCBI lineage: Eukaryota > Metazoa > Chordata > Lepidosauria > Squamata > Rhineuridae > Rhineura > Rhineura floridana. The sequence goes on along the minus strand of NW_026902502.1, from coordinate 79,057 downwards.
GAACCCGTCTCCCAAAGGCTGCCTCAGCTGAGGCATACTTATCAACCGTGTAGTGCTTGATAAATGTGTTTGGAGTAGCCCAAGTGGCTACTCTACATATCTCATGAAGAGGTGCATTAAGCGAAAGCGCTGCTGAGGTGGCTGCTGACCTGGTAGAATGTGTAATGACCTTAGCTGGCAGCTGTAAATTCTGACTGGTGTAAGCTAAGGAAATGCAAGCCTTCATCCATCTGGATAAAGTGGAGGGTTCCCCAATGAAAAAGGGTGAAAAGAAACAAAGAGTCTGTCCTATGAAAAGGCTTGGTTCCTGAAATATACACTTTCAGGGCCCTACGCACATCCAAAGAGTGCCAAGCCTTATTGGTTGGGTGGGCAGGAGAGGGACAGAAGGAAGGCAGCACAAGTTCTTGTTGACAGTGAAAGGCAGATAGGACAGAAAAGAGGATTAGTACATGGAAAACACAACAGTGCCTATCCACTGATAGAGCATTCATCTCAGAGACCCATCCGACCACAGTAATTGCCACCAGAAAACAGCACCTTTAGATGTAGAAGGACGGAATTAAGCAGTTCAAACTGTGGTTTCTGAAGTGCCATCAGTGCTTTGGGAAGATCCCAAGATGGAAATGCAGCTGGGTAGGTGGCGCAGATATGGACACTTCATGCAGAAAGCACCTCAAATAAGGATGTGAACTTAAAGGGTTATCTTGAGACTTTGAGAGGATGGTTGAGAGAGCTGATGACTGAAAGTGTTAGGATGTAGACCTACTACCAATCCATCTTGAAGAAAAGATAACATTTCCTAAAGAGCTGCTCCCTTTGGTGCACAATCATTCCATGTACCATACTGAAAAAGCCTTCCACATACTCTAATAAGACCTTCTTGGCTTATTAAAGCTTGCCAAGATGATTTGACCGAGTGGATCCAGGGTGTGGTCAATGCATCATTGCGGGAGGAAGTGGTTCCAGCCACCTTGAAAAAGGCGGTGATGCAACCACTCCTGAAAAAGCCCACCCTGGACCCATTGGTTTGTGACAACTACCAACCGGTTGCAAATACCCCTTTCTTAGGGAAGGTGATTGAGAGGGTTGTGGTGCAGCAGTTGCAAGTACTCTTGGATGAAACAGATTATCTTGACCCATCCCAGTCTGGGTTCAGGCCTGATTATGGGACTGAATCGGCCTTGGTTGCCCTGATGGATGACCTTTATCGAGAGAAGGACAGGGGGAGTGTCACCTTGTTATTCTTACTACTCTTAGTAGCTTTTGATACCAGTGACCATGGTATCCTTCTGGGGCAACTTGGTGAGATTGGTGTTGGAGGCACTGTTTTACAGTGGTTCCGATCCTATCTCCAGGGTCGCTCTCAGAGAATAGCATTGGGTGACTGTCTTTCGGCCCCCTGGCAGTTGTGCTGTGGGGTGCCACAGGGTACCATCTTGTTCCCCACTGTTGTTCACACACTGGTAACCTCCAGGTTGGATTACTGTAATGCGCTCTATGTGGGGCTGCCCTTGAGGTTGGTCCACAAGTTGCAGCTGGTGCAAAGTGCGGTGGCAAGACTGCTAACTGGAGCAGGGTATTGCCAACACGTCACCCTGCTGCTGAAAGAACTGCACTGACTGCCCATTTGCTACCAGGCCGAGTTCAAGGTTCTAGTTTTGGTGTACAAAGCCCTACACAGCTTGGGACCAGGATACCTGAAAGACTGTCTTATCCCTTATATAACCAATTGATCACTGCCCTCCACAGGTGAGGGCCTCCTGCATATACCATCATATCAGGAGGTCCGTTCCGCACAACATAGGAAATGGACCTTTAGTGTGGTGGCACCTACCCTGTGGAATTCCCTCCCCTTAAATATTAGGCAGGCACCATCTGTGTTATCTTTTCAGAGCCTTTTGAAGACTTTCCTCTTTCAACAAGCCTTTTAAGTTGAGACCTATCTTAGTCTGCGACTGTGTTGGAATTGCTTTTAATTTTTTTAAAAAAAACAATGTTTTTTAACCTTTAACGTTGTTTTGTTTTAATGTATGTTAAGGTCTGTTTTTATGATGTTTTGATGTGTTTTTAGCACTTTTGTTTGCCACCCTGGGCTTCTGCTGGGAGGAAGGGCGGGATATAAATGAAATAAATAAATGAATAAATAAAATACTCTAGTATAACCTCATTGTGGAAAGCCTTCTGGAAGTCGGCATGGTGTCTATCACAGAAACCAACAGGCCTACTTTCATGAGTCATTTCCAATCAATTTCTATGCATGAAGGTTCAGCCACACTGGGTTTGAATGGAACAGGAGATCCTGAGATAACAGCTCTTTCCTGCATGGGAGAAGCCATGGAGAAGACTCTACCAGGCTGAATATCTCCAAAAACCAAGGCCTGCCTGGCCTATGGAACTATGATTATTATCATTGTGCTCTCTCCTCACTAACTTGATGCAGCACCCTAGACAGGAGAGAGATCAGTGGGAACACTGAGTTCCTTGAGGCCACTGCATTGTCAAAGTGTTCATCGTCTCTGCCCCTGGGTCTGTATAATGAGAGAAAAACCTGTGTACCTAATTATTCAGGGATGAAACAAAGAGACTGACATGAACTTTTCCAAAGACCCTGAAAATTTCCCTGAATACTTAGCGATGAAGCCTCCATTCCCTGTGCTGGATCTGTTCTCAGATCAACCAATCCACCTGATCATTGTCTTTTCCCTTCAAGTGCTCCACTATCAGAGAATCCAGATGACACTCTGCCCAACTCATTAGAAGGGCTGCCTCATCTTGCAGGAGTCGAGATCTTGTTCCCCTTTGCCGATTCAAATGGGCTTTAGCTGTGATGTTGTCAGTCCTCACCAGCACACCGCCCAAATGTCCCAGTGTCGCAAAATGTTATAGAGCCAGGCGGCCTGCATGTAGCTCCAGCAGGTTGATAGGCAGGAGTGACTTTGACGCTGACCAGTTGCCTTGGGCCATTCTGTTGTTGCACAGGGCTCCCCAGCCTGACAGACTGGCATCTGTTGTGACCACAGTTCTCAGTGGATCTCTGAATGGGACCCGTTTGTAGATTCTCAGTCTGCATCCACCAGTGGAGAGACTCGTGAACCTGAGATGACACTGAAGCTTGAAGATGTAGCTTGGCTGCTATCTCTCTCTGGAATGGCAACAAAGACCACTGTAGTGGTCAGGAATGGTGTATTGCCCACAAATACCTTTATTGGTGAGATCATGAGCCCCAGAATCTTTGCTAGTTTCATCATGTCCACTGAGGGAGATATTGCGATGGATCATACCATCTATGTGATCTTGGATACTCATTCGGGAGAAAGCCACCATTCCTGTGCCTGTACCTATTGTGGCTCCCAGATGAAGAGTGTGACTCTTTTTCTGGTTAATAAGAAAACTGTGGTCTTTGATGCATGCCAAAGCAGAATAAAGATCCTCCCGCACCTTCTCCAAGACAGTGAGCGAATTAGAAGATTGTCTAAGTAAGGGTAGATGTGAGTCCCTTATACTCTGAGGTATGCCACCAGGGTGACTGCAATCTTGGTGAACACTCTGGGAGCCGATGCCAGACCAAAGGGCATCACCCTGTACTGGTAGTGCTGACCATTCACTGCAAACCTGAAGTAACAATGATGGGCTTGGAAAACCAGACCATGTAGGTAAGCCTCCTCGATATCTATCAACGAGAGGAGATCCCCCTGCCTGCGAACCTCCTTGATAGACATCAGGGTCTCCATCGTGAACCTGTTGTACTTTATGAACTGATTGAGATGTTTTAAATCCAATACTGCCCGGAAGTATCTGTCCTCCTTGGCTACTGTAAAGATAGAATAGATACCCAAGAAGTGGCCCCCTGGCGGCACTGGCTCGATATCCACAATGTCCAGGAGACGGTGAATAGCCTCCTGAACTCTGGCTCTCTGGACTGGATTTGTTAGAAAAGGAGATGGGATGAACCTGTGAGGAGGCAACACAGTGAGTTCTAGTCTAAGATCCTGTCTTAGTATCTGCAGCACCCATCAGTCTGAAGTGATGTTGCTCCATTTGTCTGAAAAATTCTGCAGACAACAGCCCATGAGAGGAAGGGCGTAGTCAGAATTGGTCTTTGTTCCCTCGTGTCTGCTGACCGGAGCCAGGCTTCCCAGAGAATTGCTGCTGCTGGCTATGGGGCGTGAAACACTGCCTGCTCCAAGAGAGAAAGGACCGAACATCTCTGCCCTGAGCTGGTTGCCAAAAGGACCGAAAGGACTGAAATGATTGACTGGTTGAGTACAGGTGATAAGGCTTGCGAAAACTGTGCTTATCCTCCTCTCTTTTTAAGGAAGGTATTGCCTTCTTTTTATCCTTGGACTCTATTAAAACCTTCTCCGAGGCTGCATCCCCAAATAACTTGCCCCCTGTAGATGGCTCTGAAGCCAGGTTAGAGCATGCAGTGAGTGGCGTCCGCATTCCAGTGGCGAAGCCACAAAGTTCTCCAGGCAAATATGCCAGCCACCAAAGCTCTAGCCAAAAACTGGACCGCATCCACTGAAGCATCTCCCAGAAAGACCACCACCCGCAAAATTTTCAGTAGATTTTCAAACCTGGGCAGGATTCTGCTGAAAATTATTGAACAGCTCATCCAACCACAGCATAGTAGCTCGTGCAAATACTGAAGTCAAGGTCACAGCCCTTATTGATAAGAGTGCTGTCCGGATGTGCACATAGATGTGCAGTTGCAGGAGGCCTAAATTCAACTTTTCTTCCATCACATCCTTGAGCTGCGCATCCAAATCTTTAGGATTTAGGGAATGGCTTACCAGAGCTTGCACTGGGGCATCAATGGGCAGGAGCTTCATTTGGTCCATAAGTGACTGATCCAGAAGATAATATCTATTTGCAATGAGTACCAACTTTTTGTATTGTAAAGGTGTGTAAAATTCTGCTTTAATGACCTTTGGAAGCAAAGACAGGCGCTTGAGAATTAGGCTTGGGATCTGGGCACATGGAAGCCATTCTGGAGAATGAGGAATCCTGTGAAGGAGCCTCCTCTGTAGTGTTCAAGTTGAGAGCCTCCATGGCCTTATATAGCAATGGTAAGTAATGTTGTTCCTGAAACACCAGATTGGAAGAAACCTCTTCCGACTCAGACTCTCCATTCCACTCTCCATCATCCAGTACAATTAAATCTGTATCAGACGCCTCTGAACTTTCAGTAGAGGATAGCTGATAAACCCCTCCCCTGGGTACCGCATGAGGGTCAGGTGAGGCATGACTATGAATCCTCCAGACATGCTGAGGGTATGTAATCTGGACCTGAGGATTTTGGAGCTAAGCAGACTGAGGCAGCTGCACCCCTTGAAGCTGTGCCCCCAAGGGCTGCATGATGACATTACGACTAGGTGCAGCGGCCAGCAAAGATTGCAAGGTAGCAGCCAGGTCTTTAGACAGGTCTGCTAACAAAATATCTTTCAGCTGCACTAGCATGTCTGAAGTTAGATGCAGCTTCATAGGAGGGGGGTGAGACTGCAGAATCTCTGAGGAAGTGTGTTGCTGAGCCCTTCCCATTGAGAGGGATGCTTGAGAGACACTGTGAGATGGCTAGACTGCATAGTAACTGAGTCCCCAAATCCACAAAAAGTACCGAAGACCTAGTAGAGAAGACTGCTAAATCCCTTCTGTGTTGGTCTCTTTCACCCCCTAATTGCTCTTCATCCCTTAGAGCCCTACTCGAATCACCCTCACAGGCAAGCTGCTGTCCCAAGTTTCCTGCCAAAATGGTTCCTCCCCCTTCTCCTGCTCTGCACTCTTGCTGTTGATTGGACTGGTATTCCAGAGAGAATAACATGGATCTAATGTCCGGCTCCCCACAGTCTCCGAGACCTGCTGTAGTGAAGGGCTGAAGAACTGGCATGAGAGCCACTGCTGACCTTGCTGGGGAGTCCCTTCCTATGACCCATGAGACCACCAAAGCACCATCTGGCTTGTTAGACGAGGGGTTGGCAGAAACTGTGAATTCCTGCTGCGCTTGTGGAAGTGCTTTGAAAGGCGGGAAGATGCAATAATGGCGGCAGCGGCCGGGCCTTCCTTACTGATGCAGCTGACTTTTCCTTAGATTTTCCCATAGCTGGGATGGAGATCATGCAACAGCGAGTCTGGCTAGCTAGCGGAGTGGTGGATCTGTCGGCTGTGCTGCTTTGCCGGTTCTCCAGCTGTTGCAGAGGAGAGGAAGGAGAAAATGGCGGGCACGATAAAATAAGCAGCAATGAAGTGGTTTTTCTGTTAGTGAGAACAGAAAAAGACAGAACACAAACACAAAAACAACAAAAATCCACAGAACACTAGCCTGAATCATGGAAGCGAACAGAAAGCGCAAAGAATTTGACCACACACAGTGAAGGCAGAACAGAAAACTGGTTTCTCGAGACTAAGGGAAGCTACAAGAAGCAAGAAAAACAGAACAGTGCTATTCTGCCTTTGACCACAAGGTGGAGCTCAAAACCCACCTGAGATCATCTTACATGCACGGGAGATGCATACTGCCTCTGAGGGTGGCTATCATAGTGGTTAGTAGCCTTTGATAGCCTTATCCTCTATGAATTCATCTAATCCTCTTTTAAGCGCTCCAAGTTGGTGACCATTACTGCCTCCTCTGGGAGCGACAGTTCCATAGCTTAACTATACATTGTGTGAAGAAGTACTTTCTTTTATCTGTTCACCAGGGATTCAGGGACCAATCACCAGGAAAGGCAAAGGGAAACAAGTAAGTCTTTAAAGCTTATTTTAAAACAAGGGGTCCGACAAAGAGGAGACAAAATTCCAAATAAGTGGAGCCACAACTGCAAAGGTTCTGTCTCTGGTAGCCACCGATCTGTTCTTTCCTGGAGGACCACAAAGCAGAGCCTCTGAGGCAGATCCTAAGGTCTACACACATTTGTTTCGGTGCTGGTTATCCTTCAGATAACCTGGTCCCAAACTGCTTAGAGCAGATGTAGGGAACCTTTGACCCTCAGATGTTCCTGAATTACCACTCTCATCAATTTTGGTCATTGGCCAAGCTTGCCGGTGCTGATGGGAGTTGTAGTTCAGCCACCAACTTTTCTAGTATCTTGTTAAGAAATTGGATAATGGACAGTAATTGTTAGTATCAGCCAGAGCTAAATTGCTTTCTTCAACAGATAAATTATTGCCTCTTTCAAGGCAGCATGGACCTCACCTTTCCCAAAGAAAGATTAACCATCTGGAGGTCCAAGCTGGTAGTCCAGCTCTGGCTGTTCTATGTATCAGAGTGATGTACAGTAGGTCCCGCTTATACGGCGGGTTCCGTTCCAGACCCCCGCCGTAAAGCGGAACCCCACTGACTTTAATGGGCCGCATCGCACGAAAATGATGTGAAAACGGCACAAAACGTCACAAAAGGGGGAAAAAACCCTTTAAAATTGAAAATGAAAGGTGCCGCATCAGCAGAATGCTGTAATGCGGGGCCCTACTGTAGTGCTTCCCAGATACTGGCTAAACAAACTCTGAATGCTAATTTAATTGACACACTGAAAGAAATAAGTAATTACAAATAATAAAATACTGAGGTAATTTTGCCTTATTAATTATTAATGTAGCAAAATAGTATCAAAATTACATCAGAAGCTCTAGTAATTGGTCACTGTAATAAACATCAACTAATCCTAGTTTCTTGCAAGATACTAACCAATCACAGAGTTGAGCTTCAGCATTTGTTCTAGTCTTTCTCCTGAAGACTGTAATATTGCCTGTATATGACCTGCAAGTGCTTCAATCACTGGTCCTTCATATGTAATTTGTATTTCAGTTGCTGGATTACTTGAGTTATGCACTTTTCTGTTTAGCTGCATCCAATACCAAAGGACATACTTATATAATAGTCTCCACATTACAATTAACCTAAAGTTCAAAAAGAAATAAAAGCTTACAACAAAAGTCATAAATCAGAAAAAATTAGTGATGGATGCTGCAATATTATAAATTTGAAATAATGCCTTAAAACCTGCAGCAATTACATGTTCAGCCACTTATAAGTGAATTAAACAAGTTAAGGGTACCTTTCAGATATTTCAATGCATGATCACATTTTAAATGGCTTCCTTCTTTTATGTACTAAGCTAGTTTCTTCACCATGACTAATAATAATATTACATTTAACTCTAAGATTTCCTTGCTAAATATACGGTGGTCAAATTTACTATGATCAAGCAAGATAAAAATTACAGAACAAATTTAATGCAACTAAGTTCTATAGAATTTAGATTTCTAAAATGTTGATGCTAATGTAAAGGACACAGAAAAAAAGTCTACCTAAACATTAATTACATTCAGACTGGCCAGATCGAACACCACTGAATATCATAGCCCATTTAACAAAAAGCAACCCTAGGAAGTATTTTATTTATAAACAAGGTAATAATCATCAATACTGTATGGATGGATGTGGCTTTTTACATTTTCTTTTTTTTACCATCTAGGCCTAAGAAAGAGCTCTCTCCATTCCCCAGAGATGTACCAAAGTCCAAGTTTATATATATCACAGAAAAGCTTTAGAGTTATCCCTCTTAGGCTAACATTAAATGATTAGCAGGTATGTGGTATCTTTACTTTGATTACGTGTTTTATTTTTAACTGGTCTGCCTACCCAAGGACCATAGGAAGGTGTGGAAAGAAACTAAATGAACAAACTAAATCATGTTTTCTATGTAATAAAACGTAATGGTTGAGATCCAAAGAACCATGTAACTAATTCTGAGCCCAAGAGAACTTTGAACATAGATATTTTGAGCAGCAGTTCTCACTGCATAATGCTAAACAGCTTTGAAAATGAAATGGAGTGGGAATTTATTATATGCCATGAGGGCAATCTGTTAAAGGAAATATATTTGATAAGTACATGCAAACCATACCTAAGATACCCTTATTGTTTGCATTTCTGATCAATGTCAGCTTTCTTATTCAACACATTTTGCTTCAGAATTCAAATAAACCAATGTTGTATTGCTTTCAAGGCAAAACAATTAAAATATTTAAATACAATTATAAAAAGATTTGTTCATACAGATAAGAAATACCTCTTTTCTGAAATCTTGAACACGTTTGCAGGAGGTGGAGAGAGCTTTAGTATGGAATTCAACACAGAGAAGTTTTGATGGCTGCTCCAATCTATAGCTTGAAACAGAGGCACAACTATGGCATCTAGCTGCACCTTATTAACATCCAGGGCTGTTGGAAGTGTCTCATACAGAGGTGTGTTTTTGCCATTTAAACAATGAGTAACCATCATCAGCAAAGAGAAGCTTCCCAAAAGATTACTGGAGAACAGCTGATCTTGTTGCTCAGCAAGCATCTGTTTTAGCGTCTGTAATGTGAGCTTCATCAAATGCCCCAGAATTTGTGTGTGCGTACCCTCCCAGTTCATGAGAGTCAAGAATTGCTGGAAACATTTTAACACCCACTGTATCCATGGATGATTCTTGACAGGGTTTTCCAAACGCACAAAGTTAAGTTTTGCATACTGGAGAATGTTAAAGAAGTATGTAATGCATCGAATGGTACAACTTAACAAAGTGCCTCTTTCTTCCACAGTTCTTGAGATCCCTACTTTCCAAGCTGCAATTAGATTTTTTTGGATATAGTTCAGTTCCAAAGCTGTGTCATCTTTTTTTCCAGTTCCATCCATTGCATGAATAGTGTCAAACATTGACGAAAATTCCAACTGACCATCAGTTACAGAAGTATCTCCTTTTTGGCTTCCCAAAATAAAGGAATGACTTTGAAATACCTTGTCGTCATCAGATTCTTCATCATAATCCTAAATTGAAGAGGAACATTATTCATAATCTGAGCGATGTATATTTTAGCACATATTTATAGAAAGAGGTGTGTATCCAAAGAAGTGCCCCTCATAAGTGCTGTTCTGTGAATTACTGCACAAGTGCTAATGGAAAATGTTTATTTTATTTATTTTTATTTATTTATTTGTTGTGCAATGAAGTATCTGGAGCTGTGCCACTCAATGCACAACATAATGTATAATCCAGGTATAGTTATGGTGCATTTAGGCATGCTGGGAGATGGATGGGGATCCATGTTTTAGAGATTTCCCCATTGCAAAGCAAAGCCTAATGGCTAGACTGCATATACATGTCATCCAAAGTCAAATGGCATATGTGCAAACATTTCATTAAAGCAAAGCAACCCCCAGTGTCTGGGATACGTGCAGTTCTGCACTGTAAATTTTGCTGTGGTACAGGGAACTGTTTGTACCCCAACCATTAGGGTTCACTGTGTGAACATACAAGGGATTAAGGTTGTATCCAATGTTAGTCCTATTTAGAGATGACTCATTGAAATTAATGGACAGGACTAGTCTATTAATTCCAACCGGTCTAGTCCTGAGCATAACTTAGTTTGATGCCAGAAGTGTTATGGAATAACACTTCATCTCATATGTTTGATTTATCTTGTTGATTATGGGTATTATGGAATCCCATAATCAACAAGATAAATCAAATATATGAGATGAAGGTTGATAACTCAAAATGATGCAAAGGGTAGATTTCATGCCCTGTTGGTGATGCGAAATGGATAAATGGACTGACACACATTTAACAAAATAAAGACCACATTTTTACTTTGAACAAAAGTAAAATGGCCAATTTGTTGTGTGTGCCACCTAAAGCCCAGTTAGGGGGTCCCATGCCATAACTGGCCTTATGAGCACATATATGGAGGAAGAGGGGATCATAGGCATCATAGCAGGTATTTTTCAAAAGATGTTTGTCCTCTGTGCAACACAACTGACAACCTCAGAGTATTAAATCATGCTATACAGATTATAAGGTATTAATAAACTATTATTCTAATTCATGCTATATTATTTAATCATATACAGCAATGCTTCCCAACCTTTGAGAACAGGACCCCCTTCGTAGCCTTAACTATTTTTGCGACCCCCGCATGCTAACTGTTGTAATTTTAGTCTCTGTTTGTTGAAAAAAGACATAATGAAGCGTTAAATAATGTCACTTTTTATTCATCACACAAAAAATGATGATGATAATGGTCCCAGGGCAGGTTATAGCAACATAAACAACTTTTAACAAATTTTGAAGGAAACGAAAGGAAGGAGATAAAAGTATAACACCCAGAGTGGTTAACAGAGCCTGAATGATGCCAGGGCATTTGGACTCTGGTTTTAAGTGTTCCACCTGTATACAATGATGCCTCCTCTTCAGCACTCAGCTTAGAAAGCTCTATATGATAATATTCTGTCTAACAGACAAAATGTCAACAGGTGAAGCTTTCTCCATAATTTTATTTCCATAGAAAAAGCTTAATTCAATTTGTTTTATTTCTGCCTGCTCCGTTCCATTATCCAATGTATGTTTGCTATATGATCTCTGGTGCCTCTTCCCTTTCTAAATCCAGCTTGGACGTCTGGCATTTCTCGCTCCATATATGGTAAGAGCCTTTGTTGTAGAATCTTGAGCATTACTTTACTTGCAAAAGCTTTGATAAACAGCAAAAAAAAAAAAAAAAAAGATGGGTAAAGTCAGCTTTTAAAATGTGAAACTGCACATGACCAGTGTACTTTTATTTATTTATTTTTTATTTTTAAAGCTTTGATAAACAGCAATAAAAATACACTGGCCATGTGCAATTTCACATTTTAAAAACTTACTTTACCCATTTTTTTTTTTGCTCATTTACGCCTTAGGTCAGCCACTAACTCTCAGCCTAACCTACCGCATATGGCTGTTGTTCCACTGAATTCTAGAAGACTTACTTCTGTATAGACCTGGTTAGGATTGTAGCCTTGTATAACAGACATAATTTTTTTACTTCCTTTAACTAGAATGATGCATCTTTGTACTATAAAGCCCCATGCCCCCCCAAAAAGTAGTACAGCTTCAAATCTTCAACAGAATCTTAGTGTAGTCTGATTACTGCAATTTGATTTACCTGGGAGTAAGCCCTATTAAATATGAAGAGACTTATTTCTGAGTAGTCATATACACTTTGTACTATAAGTAAACTTTACAGTGGATTTTTAATGAGTGACGGGTGTGTATTTATGGGGGGATGCTCTGGGACTCTGCCCCATTACTTTTTTGACAGGTGCCCCCTCTCGGGGTCCCTCGTCTCTACAGCCAGAGCCAATCAGCTTGATCAATCTTCCCTCACTGCCACTGACAAAAGGAGGGGGGAGGAAGAGGTGTTGGAGTTTCCACAAGCCCAGCTGGTCCCTTCTCTTGATGCACTCGCTGGAGTGCTATGCTGCTCAGCTCTCTGTGTGGTGGGAACTGACTGTGCCAGCCAGAAGGAAGGAAGGGGAGGCGGCTGCAAGCACATGCAATCCAGGCTCGCAAGTTGGTGGTACACAGACCAACCATTGATTAATTTTTAAAATTAATATACACTTCTTCTCTTGGCTCTTTGCACACACACCCCCGGGATGACTTCCCGACCCCAGGGTTGGGAACCACTGATATATAGTAAAAGACTAGTTTCAATGGAGTCTTGAATACCTGCAAGTGTGTCACTTCTCCATTTAGTTCTGTGGTTTTCTCCTCTTCTTGCAGAAATTTTGGAATGGTAGAGAAAGCAGAGCTTTGGTTTTGATTATGTTGTAATAGATTAGCTCTTAAGGAGGACAATGATTGCAACGGTAGCCTTGTTCCCTTAGACTGTGGAAAACAACATATTAGTTTATTACCATATTTTTATCTTCTGAACATCTGAAAGAGGAAGATGAATGGGATGCTGAGACTGACAGTGTGGGTGGATCACCAAAAATACATCCAGAGATGAAAACCAAAATCAAACAATTAGGATGGACTTGCTGGACAGTAAAAACAGCCTAAGTTGTGTTTCGTATTGAAGATGGTTAGAAGAATGAAGGACGAAGGTTATACACATAAGCTCCAATTTTAATACATACATAACTAGAAGTTTTAATAATATATTTGTGGCTTATTTCTCAGTACACATGCACAGAATAGAGATGAAAGAACCGGGGAAGAGGAACTTTTGTCAAATATTTTAGGAAAATACAAAAAATATGTATACATGACAATCAGCAGACAAAAATGCAACTGAAAATCAGAGAGTTTAAAATAGTTGATAGTAAAAATATATTAAAATGCATAGGTAAGTTTTGTTTTTGTTTTTTAAAAGTGTGCAGCCTGAAAGACAATAAGGTTGGCACCAGGTATATTTCCCTGGGGAGGGCATTTCTTTGCTAGGATGTTATTACCAAAAAAGTCTTCTACCTTGTTGTAACTAACCTCACTTTTGATGTGATTTGGAGAAGGGCATTACCCAATGACCGTGGCACATAGGCAGGCTGGTCTAAACCTTGTGGGTGTTTTTTTCTACACTGCAAAGTTGAAAAGATTCAAGTACTTTCTTTTAAACAGAAACCTACATTTAACACTCCTGAACACTGAATAGACTAAAACAATACATAAGTATTTAAGCAACTAAGTGAACTGTCCTAATGTAACCAGTTAATCATGTCTAGACCCATTTTCAGGCAAGAATCTGAGAAGCATAATTGTAACCCTATGTTGTAGTAGAAAACCAATGAAAGAACAGTACCTTAGATCTAATCAAACTGTGATGCAGTTTTTCAAGTCTCTGGGCTGAATCAAGCAGCAAAGACCTCATATATGCCGAGGGTGAGAAACCATCAGAAAATCTAAGAACTGTAACTATATACCCATCAGAGGCAATGAAGTAGGGTAAATTTGGGTGTGATGTTACCGAAAATCTCTGCCTCATGAGGTCTCCTTCAGAGGCTGATGAATCATGGGAATGATTCAAATCTTGCAACAAACAGTTGTGGGATCTAAAAGAGAAAATAATAAATTATCAGAAAGACAAAGAAGCACATACAGTCCTACAATACAGAAGCATTACAGAAACACTTCAGCTCACATTAATCCCTTCTCTCACACTAGGGTAGCACTGCAGAAACAGTGCCCTCATGATGTTTTGGACTACAACTTGTGGGCATGGCCATGTCTTTTTAAAAAAAACTGATTCTTATAGTGGCTTAAGTAACTTGTACTTACATGATGAAATTGTCATTTGTTCAGCTGGACAAAACCATTATAATAAATAGAAGAGAACCATGAATGAGAAACAGATATTGAGAAGAATGGCATAGAAAAAGCAAAAGAATTATTTGAAAGGTAAAACATTTAAAATAGAAGAAAATGTAAGAAAGAAAGATATGATCACATGAATTTTAAAAACTTCAGTATGATTGTCTCACCTGTATGTTATTAGTGGATGGAGAGGAATAAATTCTGCTGGTCCAAATTCTACAGAGCAACCATAAGTAATTAAAGTCAGCAATTCACCCAAACAAGTCATAAAAATCAGCGACCCACGTTTCAACATGCAAGCCAAAAAAAGGCCATCATGAGTCCAGCTCATGTCAGCAATCCAATAGGATCTAAAAAAAAACACACACAACAAATGCCACCTTCAGGAATCAGCAACCAGCTACCCAAGAGAACTCTTCTGAAAAATAGGATACTAACCTTATAAACTTCGACGGAATTTTGTGTTTCTTGCTACCGCAACCTTTAAGGCTACCAGAAACAGTAATAAAATTCACTGTGCTCATAAATAAAATCTGAGTTGCCTAAGAATTTTTTAAAAAGGGCAAAAGAAAGAACAGTTAAACTGTATGCAAACACTACAGAAAATGCAATGCTTTATTAATACTTCTCAGCATGTTTCTAGTTTTTATCATAAGCTTACTAGATAAATCAAATATACATAACATCAATTGCAGAATGCGCTGATTTAAAGTGCTGGATTATTTATTTATTTATTATTAACACAATACAAAACTTACTATAGACCCACACTCCAATTCCTTGATTTAATTATTAGCCCTTTCATAAAGCCTGAATGTAACCCTAAAGACTGGTTTACACTTAATAAACCATACAGTATTCAAGGGGTCACTTTTATTTTATGCTACTAATTTTTGTACCTGTAGATCCTTCTGGTTGACACCTGTTGCTAGCATAAGCCCATCACTTGAAAGCGCAGTAAGCAAAGCACCTCTTGATTTTGTTGGTTCACAATGGGGAGCCAGACTAGACAGAGAACATGTCTGTTGTGTCCAGTGTATCCGAAATGGAAAAGAGCTACATAAAACAAAAATTAAATAAAACAAATAGACAGATAGGTAGATAGGAATATAAAAGGACACATTATTTCTGGATTTACTGAAACTTAAGAGATGAGCTTGAACAAGCTGGAACAAAGCCTCTGTCCTCCTGTCTGGCCAGGATGAGAACTCTGGCAAGCTTAGTTTAGGAATGTCCACTGATCACAAGATTCAATTCAGAACCCAATTCAACGATCTGGAAAACTACACAGTTTAGCATGGCCTAACTGAGAGGCTACCCAATTCAGCTCAGGTACGAATCTCAATTCAGGAAAACAAAAGCATCCTGGCTCCCCATTCAGTATTATGGAGACATGTAAAAACTACAAGTTTTTTTTTTTTTTTACAGAACTGGGTGAAATCTGAAGGCACAATAGCATCAGCCAGTCACTGACGCTTACAAAGTGCCCAATCCCCAATGATCAGCCAATCAACAAGCTGTGCAAAGAATTCAGAGGAATCCTCTGAATTATATAAATAATAAAATAATAAATAATAAATCAAATAATAAAATAAATCCTGTTCCTACTTGGACAAGCCCCAAACCTTTCTCAGTTGCCCCAATTTGGCTTGGAATTCATCCAAACCTCTAGTTTATTTTTCATGAAACCTGGTTTGTTGTTATGTACAAACCAGAGTTCATGTTTTAAAATAAGCTCCCTACCTTTTAGGATAGAAATGTGGGATACAAATATTTTAATTCAATAAGTAAAATGTTCAGACAGATGAGAGGTGAACAAATGTAACCTCCTGAAAAATAAAATTATTTTTCATTCAGTACTATATAAATAAAAAATAAATGGTGAAATCCAACAGTGTCTGTCTGCCAGCAAAATAGATTTATCCTCCCCTTGCAGCCCCCCCATTTACCCCCCCCCAAAAAAAATCTGCTCTAGAGGATTGGAGAATTCTTCAGAGCAGATTTGGTAGGGATGCAGTGGAAAGGAGGAAGTTTGGTCACACAACGTTGGATATCACCCATATTGTGCATTCACATGACATGCTATCCATGTGCATTAAAACAAATTATAAAAATAATTATTTTTATTAACAGAACTACCTACAGGTGATTCAAATGATATGGCAGCAAACAATAAAGTTTTAAAATCAAGCTTTAAAAATCTGTGCTAAAATATAATTAATATTTTAAACTGACCGAGCACTCTTAAAACTGTTCTCTTGCCACTTAATTTCCAAAAATGTCAGCATCAAATGCTCCTGAGAATAAAATGCAAAACAACACAAGCAGTAGTCCCCCAGCATCTGTAAATGAATAAAAATGTTTAATAACACCACTTGAATTTATTAAAGAAATAATATGCAAGCTATTTTAAGTCCAAATTATTTGAAAACAAATCCCATTTCACCAGATGTGTAATTCACATGGAGCAGCAGGCTAAGGAATGTAAGCTTTCACATCTTACCTTTTAATGGTTTAAGCTAAAATATATATATTGAACTGTTGTGTGCATGTAGTGTAATGGTTCTAAATTATGGTGGGAGCCTAATTTTTGTTGCATGGGAAAAGACATTAAAAAATAGAGCATATTTACTACTACCCCATGCACAAATCATGAGAGGACTCTGCCGCTGTAGGCAAATATGTTAGCAAAAATGGTGAGAATCAAGATGCTAGACATGACATTACAGTGTACAACAGGAGCCTCAATACTAAAACCAACTATTCAGTTAAAGTAGATGATAAGAAATATATTGTGCCTGTTAGGAGTGCACACTACTCACAAGATTTGACATGTAACTGTAGCTCTGGTTTTGGAATTGCTCCAAGTCTTTCCAGTTGTGTTATTTTGGACCAGATTAGATGCGTTTCCCCCCATTCACTATAGTGATGAATCTAAACTTTCAGAATGACAGATGCTGTTGTTCTGCTGCAAGAGCAAACGTTACTGTTTTGGGGTGGGTACAATAGGAATCATAGGGTATAGGAGTAGAAAAAAGAGCACAGATCCCCATGGATGACTGGAATAGGGAAATTGTCACACACACCCAGCAAGGACCCTGTTATGGTAAGGGTCATTGGTGAGGAGGGGGATAGACTCTTACCCCATACCAGTGATTTTTGGGGATACAGCCTGTTCTCTCTGGGAGAAAAAGATCTGTCTGCTGACTTGCATTGGGGAAGGGGTGGCAGTAATAAAAAACAGCATAGATCCACATGAAGCACACACAGTTTTAATATTCACTTTTAACATCTCTCCCCAAATCACTGTGATCAGAGTGCTGTGTAAAAATAATTCATTGTGATTAAAATTTAGATGGGTCAGTCAAAACAAAAGATCCCCCCATCTCTTTCACACTCAAGCTTAGGGCATTTCCCTAGTCAGCTTGGTTTTGTGTTTTTCCCCCCTTTAAGAATACCTGTCACTTGAATAACGCAGGGTTTTTTTGGCACCCAAGTGCAGAGAGCGATTTCAGACTTTAGGGATTCTCTGATCTGGCTCAAGATGCCTTGTTCAGCTCAATCCAACTCAGGCAAGTGAAAATCTAACCTTAATCTCTCCTATTTGTCTCTTAATTCAGGAAATACACAGAGCTGATACGCACCCATACTTTCCATAATGACCAGAATTGTAGGACTGATGACAGACAGATTACTGTGCATTTTACATACACCATTTACTGAATCTATCTAAATTAGACCTATTTTGTAGCTCACCTCATTTTTGATGAAGTCAGCATTCACTGAAATTTCTTTCTCTTCAACAGATGGTAATATAACTGATGCCTCAGGAATAATTTGTGACCACTGTCCCATTACAGAACTTTTAGATGGAGTACTTTTATATTCCATGCTTTCCCACAGAAAGACACAGACGCTTGGACTAGTGAGAAGAATCTTATTTCCATCACCGGAAACATACATGTACAATCTCGTAGAACGTTCTAGAAAATGTTTTGTTAGAAGAAAATTCATTCTTTACATTACGTATCTGAAATATTTTGAAAACACACTACTTATGTCCAGAAGTATTATAAGTAACTTATTGTCAATAAAGACAGCACAAAATTAAACATGGGTACTTGTAATATAATAGAACAGGGGTTCCCAAACTGTGGTCCGTGAGCTTCATTCAGGTGGTCCAGAGAGAGTTTGTGGATCTGTGGCTGAAGATAGGAGGTGGCACATCCGTTCCATTAAATATTTGTATAACCTCTTTTATTTCTTATGTTGTATTTTATTGTATTGAATTCTATGGAATTCAAATTGTAATACAATAAAATATATAATAAATGAAGCAATAAAATACAATTAAAATCATATAACATCTAGCACAGGGCATTACAATCATTACAACAGGCAGAAAAACCATTAAATGGTCCACCAAGGCCCTCACAAATTATTAACTGGCCCACTGGAAAAAGGTTTGGGAACCACTGACTTAGGCGATTGCATGGGGCTCCAGATATTATGGGGTATCTGCTATCATCTAACTCATTCACTGAAGTACGCAGCTGCTTGATACCCCACAAATTGTGTATTTGATGACATACTGCCTATGATACAGTGCATTACAATTGCTATAACAGGCAGAAAAACTATTAAATGGTCCATCAAGACTTTCAACAATTTGCAAGTGGTCCGTGGGAAAAAAAGTTTGGGAATCACTGTCAGAGAACTAAGAAACCTCAACAAATTGCAATGATAACCAGTACACTCTTATTACTGCCCTCAACGTACTGATAATTATTATTATCTTCTATAACAGGGGTGTGGAACCTCTGGCCCAAGAGGGCATTTCCCCTGAACCATGTCCGCCTGTCTATCAGCTGATGCCACTGAGTGATGGGTGGGGTTCTGCTGGGTGCTGCTTTGACAGCACATTCCCTGTAGGGATGATTGACAGGAAGGGGTCTCCCAGCCACCTGTTAAGAGTTGGCATGGGGGGTGGGGGAGATAAAGATCTGGCCCACTGGGCCACAAAGGTTCCTGACCCCTGTCCTGGAAGATACATTATATATACCAGAGCTTGGAAAAGTTACTTTTTTGAACTACAACTCCCATCAGCCCAATCCAGTGGCCATGCTGGCTGGGGCTGATGGGAGTTGTAGTTCAAAAAAGTAACTTTTCCAAGCTCTGATAAGGTGCAGGGTAACAAGTCCTTCTATCTCTCCTCAAAATATAAACATTTGTTAAATAACTCTGAAATTCATGAATGAATTATATGTATTTTTAGTTGTTAAATGATAAGCAAAACTATTTGGGTATCTTTTTTAAAAAAACAGAAATGGAAAAAGAACAATGTTAGCAACTATATTTATTGAATGTTCCTACTTTGTGCTCCTAAAACCAACTTCTTAGATTCTTCAACTGCTGGGACAGTTTTTATTGTGTCTTGGTCTTTGTTCCAAAGAAATAGTTCTCCCGTTTTAAGAATGCCCGACAGCCAAGCTCCTGTTTGAATTCAGAATATTAACTGAATAGTTAAAACAGTACAACATTTTATGCAAACAACCCTGTTCTATGAATGTTTACTCAGAAGTTAGATCCACAAGGTTCAATTAGACTTATTCAGTGAAGTGTGCATAAGACCGTGTGGAAATTTTTGCGTTTTGGTCCCAGTCTTTACATGGCTTTAGATCAAGACTATATTTATGACAAGCAAAGGATAATATGATACCAGTGGAAACCATTATTTATTTAAAATATTTATATACCACTTTTCAGGAGGAGCTCACAATGCAGTTTACACAAGATTAAACATCAGAAGGCCAGTTTTTTTTTAATTATTAGAAACACAGTTTTATTTAAACAATTCAAAAAATATAAACCTGGAACAACTTGTTAATGTTAATACTTAACCATTTCTTGATGTTGTTAAAACAATGACATTCCTCAGGAAGGGATATAAGCATGGGATCTTCTTCTTTGTCCTTCCCGAAACCAGGTTAATTTCATTTATGTTTTTGTCATTTAAAAGAAAAACGGCTTCCTTTTCCTATTATAAAAAAGAGAGTCTTTTATTCAGGTACCCACTTCCTAATTTTTCCTGAAAACTAACCATAATGACTAATGATAATAAACTATTAATAATGAACAAACACAACTATTATGCTAGAATTAAAGAAACAGAAGAACAAAATTAAATGTCAAAACAATGCTCCCCATGGAGAATTCCCACTGCCCAAATGGACTTTTCCATATCACAGAAAAGATGTGGCACAGAAGCAGCTAGGCACATGGAGTGCCAAGACGACGTTTGAATTCCTAGGTCAAGGACCATTTCTTTTAATACATGGAAACAAATCATATGAAAATGGATTAATACGGAATTCCTACATGCACATGCGCACCCACACACACTAGATATATGTGAAGAGTTTGAATCAAGTGGATCTAAGTGTCAGTTGTAGCAATAATGCCCATATTCTACCATTGAATTTCCTAAGAAATCTGAATTTTTATCACTGCTCTCTGAGGATTGAGTTCTTTGCAACATAATCAAACCTAGTGCGCAATCTAATCAAAGTTAAGTGCTTTTAAGTCCTACTCATTTCAACTGAATGCTGATTCTGTCATTCACCTACTATATAGTACAAAAAGAACAGATTGATTACCTGCCCCAGCCAAGTGATCCGAGGCCAAGGCTTTCTCTGCTTGATACACGTAGAGGCTACAACTTCCAATTTGATTTCCATGGTTTTTAACATGTAGGGCAACCATTAAACCTTTCAGAAAGGGAAAATCCTTTTACATGTCTGTAAAGACAGAAGTATTTAACTATTGAGACCTGAACAACAACTTCTATCACTTATTTTTATTTGTAAACATCTTTGTATACTGCTTTATCTTAAAAAAAAACCCAAATCAGTATGTACAATAAAAATCACATAAACATTTAAAATCAGAGATCACCAGCTATTACAGAAAGATCTCTTCTTAATTGCCTGCATAAGCCTGGCAGCATAGAAGAGTTTTCAGCAGACTGTTAAAGGTTACAATCAACTGTAAACAGGAAATAAACAAAATCAACATAAAACAACTAGAAGGGGCCTGCTGAATCTTTATTGACAGAGCATCCCACAGAACTGGTCCAATCACACTTATATTCAAATATTATAAAAAGTAAGAACTTAAGAACAATCCTGCTAGATCAGACCAAAGGGCTATTGAGCACAATAAACCTCTCTGCTGTTGTTCCCCAATGACTGCATACTGCCACTGATCCTGGAGTGATCCATCATGACTAATAGTCATACTAATTCCATCATGACTAATAGCCAATATGCATCCATCATGACTAATACCCATTATGCACCATGAATTTGTCTAACTAAGCCCTTTTAAAAGCTAAGTTGGTGGCCTTCACTACATCTTGTGGCAGTGAATGTCACAATTTAACTATAGGGTATCATGCTATATGAAGTACTTCATACCCCAGGTTCTAGCATTGAAAAAGGGAGAAAAACTTCTCTATCAACTTTCTCCATGCATAAATTTATACATCTCTACCATATTCCCACTTACTGGTCTTTTTTCTAAATGAAAAAGTCCCAAACATTGCATCTGTTCATCACAGGCAAGTTGCTCCAGCCCTGATTATTTTGATTGCACCTTTCTGCACCTTATCCAACTCTACAATATCCTTTCTGAGATACAGCAACCAGAATTGAACACAGCAGTCCAAGTGTAGTTACACCATATACTTTTATAAAAGGCACTATATTATTATTTACCTACTTATATTAAACTTTATTTTCCATTTAAATGTCCCATTCTCCCAATTTGGAAAGATCCTTTAGGAGATCCTCACAATCCTTTTTTCTTCTTACCAACTTGGAACTATTGATGTCAACAGCACCCCAATATTTGAAGTTATGGCATGTAGGTGAGGGGACAGGAGACTTTTTCGCATACTATATAGCAGGCTTCACATCAGTGCAGTATACATCTCTACAACCTTCAGCCTAAAGATCTCACATGGTCAGCAACATAGAGACCACTGAAGGACCTACTGTCAATCTCAACTTCCATCTTCCTTGTTAGTATGCAAACAAGAATGGTAAACATTGGCATGATCTGCAGCTGTCAGTGATTGAAATACATGAAACTATGGATGCATAGAAGTACAGCTTGCCTACTAGAACAGCCTAGCTGGGCAGCGTGCTCCACGAACTAGAGGGATCCCCAGCTGAGAAAGCATCTTGGCACCAGCTGACAAAGTGTGAAAGCAAGTTAAACAGCAGAGCAAGTTTGGCAGCAGAGCCAGAGGGTCAAATCACTCCACAATGCTTGGAAGTAGTTTAAAAACACAGTAAGAAACTCAACTGGAGGGTATACAGATCAGGAAAGGTACCACCAAGGCCAAGAGGATGCTGATGTGGTTAATGAGCAGAGTCAAAGAAGCTATTAGAGGCAAGAAGGCTTCCTTTAGAAAATGGAAGTCTTGTCCAAATGAGAAGAATAAAAAGGAACACAAACTCTGGCAAAAGAAAGGGATGCTAAAACTAATTTGAGGAACACATTGCTAAAAACATAAAAACCACCACCAACAAAAATCTTTAAATACTTTAATAGCAGGAGACAGTCTAAGAAGGTGGTTCGACCCTTGGATGACAAAGGTATGCTGAAGCAGGATAAGGAGATTGCAGAGAAGCTGAATGAATTCTTTGTATCTGTCTTCACAGTGAAGGATATATGTAATATATCTGTGCCTGAACTAACTTTTGCAGGGAGTGTGAAGAACTGAGGCAAATAGTGGTGGTGAGAAATGAAGTTCTAGGCTTAATGGACAAAATAAAAACTGACAAATCACCAGGTCCAGATGGCATCCACCCAAGAGTTCTCAAAGAACTCAAATGTGAGATTGCTGACTGTGATGTTCCTGCTTATATTGTAAATATGGTAAGTGCTGTTTATATAGAAGATATATGGTAAGTGGAGTGAAAGAGGAGGGGGAGTACATGAACAGTAGAATGCTGAATGATTGGCTGAGCGTTTGAATGGCTGGGAGTATAAATGGAAGAATGACAGTTGAATCTGTGTGGAGGTTTGGTGGTGAATTGAGGTGGTGGCTGTGAGGTGGTGTTTGGAGGTTGTTGTTGTTGAGAGTGAGTCGGAGTTCTGAGGCAATTAGTAAGAAGTCAAGTGCATAACAGAATATAGATGAAACCATACGCTTGTGAAACATTCCTTAAGTAATCTTGTTATTTCTAATTCTTAATAAATATTTCTTGATTAAATAAAAGCCTGATTCCTTCAGCTGGGATACACATACCAGGGGGAATAGCAAAGTAACCAAGGCTGAACAGATTGTATCGAATGGTGGCAGCGGCGGAGAAAAAGATATTGTATCCAGTACCACAGAGAAACCCAGGGCTGTAAGCTTCAGTGCAAGAGGGTTTGGGAATTACCTATACCCATAGACACAAGGTATCGAATAGCCTGGCAGAGACTAAGGCACAGTCTAAAGGTTAAAAGAGATACAGAGTGTGGGGTAGTAAGGCCTAGCAGGGGGATCTTCTGAGATCTGTGCTAGTGCGGTGAAAGGTAAAAATAAACCTGACGATCCTGTCTGCTGGTAGCCACAAGTGAGAGTGTCACAGGTGGTGCTGGGGAAGGACGTCACACTGACCTTCTAACAAAAATATGTAACTTGTCCCTCAGATCCGCCACAATACCTGAAGATTGGAAAACGACCAATGTAACACCAATCTTTAAAAAGGGATGGGGGGGGGTTTCCTACAAATTATAGGCTTAACATCTGTCCCAGGAAAACTGGCAGAAATTATTGTTAAAGATAAAGTAACCAAGCATATAAAAGAGCAAGCCTTGCTGAGGCGGAACCAACGTGACAGCCAATGTGGCGTAGTGGTTAGAGTGGGACTAGGAACTGGGAGACCAGGGTTCAAATCCTCACTCAGCCCTGAAGCTTGCTGGGTGACCTTGGGCTAGTCACAGTCTCTCAGCCTAAACTACACACAGGGTTTCTGTGAGAATAAAATGGAGAGGGAGAAGAACCATGTGTGCTACCTTGAGCTCCTTGGAGGAAAGGTGGGATATAAATGTAATAATAAATAAAGGGCAAGTCCTATCTCACTAATCTATTAAAAGTTCTTGAGAGTGTCAACAAGCATATAGATAGAGGTGAGCTGGTTGACATAGTGTACTTGGGACTTTCAAAAAGCTTTCAACAAGGTACCTCACCAAAGACTCCTGAGTAAGCTTAGCAGTCATGGAATAAGAGGAGACCTCTTGTGGATCAGGAACTGATTAAGCAGCAGGAAGCAGAAAGTAGGAATAAATGAATTCTCCAACGGAGAATTCTCCAATGGGGGACTGAATAAAGTGGATTCCTCTAATTTGCAACTATGTTTGGCTGGGGCTATGCAGTGGAGTAAATGAAAGCACTCTATACATTCTCATAATTAATTTGTGGAATACACTGCCCCAAGATATGATGATGTCTACAGGCTTAGAAGGCTTTCAAGAGAAATGAAACAAGATTATGGAGATATACAGATCTGTTAACTATGATGGATAAACAGTGGGTGATATTCAGTGCTAGTCCTACTCAGAGTAGGCCCAGTGAAGCTAATAGGGATGACTAACTTAGGTTCATTAATTTCAATGGGTGTACTCTGAGTAGGAGTTAGTTACATACAACCCAGTACCTCCAGGCTGAAAGGCCATATGCCACCAGTTGCTGGAAAGCAGCCACAAAAGAAAGGTCTTGCCTTTAGGCCTTTGCTTGTAGCATTCTTAGAAGTATCTGATTGGTCACTGTGGAGAAGATGCTTGCCTAGATCTGTGGTTTGATCCTACAGGGGTCTTATTGTGTTTCAAGTTCCAGCAGCAGCAAAAGCAACAGTTTCAAAGTTTGCTACAACCTGCCCTGCTCATCAAAATCTGAAAGGAAAGCAGGGTATTAACAGTGGGATATAAAAAGCAGATTACAATTATTTGAAAAGAACCCCTACACACACACCAATATTGTTAAGTGGACTCTAGCCCACAAATGCTGGCTTGATACTTTTATATCCTGCATTTCCTTCAAGTAGCTAAAGGTGGCATATAAACTTCTCTATACCCTGTCTACAATTTAATCCTTACAATAATCCTGTGATGTAGGTTATGTTGAGAATTTACGAATGATCCAAAACCACCCAGTCACCTTAACATCTGGGCAGGAATTTAAAGCTGGCTCTCTCAAGTCCTAAGTCCAACACACCATGACGACGCCACAAAAACAAAACAACCCTGTGCAGGCTTGCTGAGATGTAAGTCTCACTGTGCGGCTTGCTCACGGGTAAGACCGCAGCCTAAATCTGTTAAGTGCTTCAGGCACCACAAGTCGCCGTTATGTTCTCAAGGGCAGTCTGACCGCTTTCTTTTTTATCCCGCGGGAGCAAAACGGGGGAGGCTAGGAGGGCCCACAAAACTCCTAACTGGCTCTGGGATCGCCTAAGCAGCAACATATGCATCATATTCCCGACACCGAAGAGGCTAGGCCGTAGCACGCCTTCACTCACTACCACAGTCCTGGGGGTCCTTTGAAGACGTTGATCAACGGCTTTTTGAGCGTCCCCCTCAGCCACGCATGCGTGATTGACACACGCATGCGTGAAGGCTACCACAGAGAGAGAGAGAGAGAGAGAGAGAAGGAGGGAGGGAGGGAGGGAGGCGCTGCGGGCGCTGCTGGACGTCTCACGCTGGTGGCGGGCAGCGGGGAGTTCGGGGCGCACCGGGCGGTACTGGGGGCGGCCTCGAGCTACTTCCGCGCCATGTTCGGCGGCGGGCGGCGAGCGGCGCGGGTGTGGCTGCACGGCGTGGAGCACGAGTGCCTGGCACTGCTGCTGGACTTCGCCTACACGGGCCGGGTGACGCCGCCGGGAGGGCCGGAGCTGGCCGAAGCTGGCCGAGCGCCTCCTGCGCGCCGCCGACCTGCTCCAGTTCCCGGCCGTCAAGGAGGCGTGCGGCGCCTGGCTGGCGGCGCGCCTGGAGCCGACGGCCTCCCTGGACCTGCAGGAGTTCGGCGAGGCCTTCGCCTGCGCGCCGCTGGCCGCCGCCGCTGCGTCCTGCGCCACGCCGCCGAGCCCGAGGGCGAGCTGGCCGCCCAGTTGGACCGCCTCCCGCTGCCGCTGCTCCTCTCCTACCTGCGCGACGCGTCCCCAAGGAGGAGACGGCCTTTTCCCTGGCCCTGCGCTGGGTGCGCGCCGAGCCGCCCGCCCGCGCCCCACTCCTGCCCCAGCTGCTGGCCCACGTCCGCCTGCCCTTCGTCCGCCGCTTCGCCCTCCTGGCGCACCTGGAGGGCGAGCCGCTGGTGGCGCGCTCCGAGGCCTGCCTGCGCCTGGTGGCCGAGGCGCGCCTCTTCCAGGCCGGCCGCCTGGACCGCCACGACCGCGGGCCCTCCGCCCGCCTCCGCCCGCGCCCGCGCCCCTCCACCGGCCTGGCCGAGATCCTCGTCCTCGGCGGCTGCGACCGCGACTGCGACGAGCTCGTCACCGTCGACTGCTTCAACCTGCGCACCGGGCACTGGCGGTACCTGGCCGAGTTCCCCGAGCACCTCGGCGGCGGCTACAGCGCCGTCGCCCTCGGCAACGATGTCTATGTCACCGGTGAGAGGCGGCGGCCCTGCCTCAGACTGCTGGCTGCTGCCCTCGCCTGCTGCTTGAGGGACTCTCTGGGTGGAGGGATTCCCGCTGGCTCGCCCTGCCTCCCCGTGACAAAAACACACCTGCCTCTGCCAGAGCTTGGAAAAGTTACTTTTTTAAACTACAACTCCCATCAGCTCCAGCCAGCATGGCCACTGGACTGGGCTGGTGGGAACTGTAGTTCCAAAAAGTAACTTTTCCAAGCTCTGCTCTGAATAGCCGAGCCAGCATAGCTGCCGCTGGGGCTAAAGAGAGCCTGATGGTGCTTGCCTGCTCTTGAAGGCGAGGGGGCCACCACAGGAAAGGCAGTGCCCTGGCCGGACTTGGCAGGCTGTGCCACAGCAGGGAGGGACCCGGTCCCCACTGGATGCTGTTGGGACTCCTGCCCTCCCAAAGATGATGTCCCTTTTGTTTTGATCCCCTGCTGGAGGAGGAGGAGGCTGGTGCAAGGGTGTGTGTGTTTGGCCTCCCCAGTGTCCGCTTTGCATTACAGCCGGTTATTTATAGGCCCAGCAATAGCAGCTCCAGAGGGGAGCCTCTGCTCATCTGAACCCCAGCAGCACAGCCCAGGGAGCAGGAGGGGCTGCGGGGCTGCCTCGTGGGACTTTTTTGCACAGGGGTCAAAAGGCATTGAGAGCCAGTGTGGTGTAGTGGTTAAGGTGTTGGACTAGGACCTGGGAGACTAGGGTTTGAATCCCCACACAGCCATGAAGCTCCCTGGGTGACCTTGGGCCAGTCACTGCCTCTCAGACTCTCAGAATCCCTGGATCTTCAGATTGTGCCCTTGTCGGTTCCCATTTATTAGTAAATATTAGGGTTGCAATTCAGTGATGATATATATCCATCCACATGTTGCATGCTTTCCCTTCCCAACCAATTCCTTCAGCCTAATCTCCCAACTTCAATTGACATTATTTCATGATCTTGGGCTCCAACTCCCCATCCTCTGGGAAGAGGCCATGGATGATAATAATAATAATAGTAATAATAACTTTATTGCAACATTTAGCCATAGGCTTTGTGCACAAATATTTACAAACATTGTTGGGTTCATAGCATAATAGGGATCACAGGAGTTTATCAATGTAGAAGATTCTTTGACAAAGGCCTCTCTCAGTTTTTGCGCGGCCAATGCAAAATTAGCAACTGCGAGAGTCACTGAATTAAAATTATCGGATAAAAGCATACAAGCCTTCTCTCTATCAGAGCAAGGCGCTAAAAGGTCTAAAAGATGTGTCAAAATTTTTTTTTCTGGGTTCGTCGTAGAGTGGGCAGTAAAAAAGATAGTGAACTGACTCCTCTATTGCTTTGCAGCCATATATACATTGGCGTTGAGCAGCTGGAGTGCCCCTGTATCGGCCTTCCAGGTAGGCTGTGGGCATGGTTTGAAAATGTAGGGCAGTGAAAGCTCTTCTAATGATGGCTCTATCGATTGCGTGGAGATAGTTAGACAAAAATGATTAAGTTTAAAATAGGGGTACCAAGGTGAAAAGGGGGCTGTCACTATGGTCATCCGATCTTGACTTGCATCACTCTGGAAAATCCAGTTCCGGAGGGCAGCTCTGCTTAGTTCAATCAGTTTGGCCTGAGATAGATCATATTTTGAGAATAATGCCTGGCATTTGATTGCCCATCCACCGAACTGCATTTGTTCATTCCTACACTGTTTGACCAAGGCTACATCATTCATATTATAGATTCTAAGCCAGTAACGTATACAGGTTAGATCAATGCATGCAGCTATTGAGGGTAAGCCTAACTCCGCTCTGAGATGAGCAGACGGGGTCCCTGTTGGAAGGCCTAACATTTGTCTTATAAACACATTTTGCATGGGCTCTAAGATGGTTCTAGCTCTTAATCCCCATATTTCTGCTCCGTATAGAATCTTTGGAAGTATTTTAGATTTTAGTATTTTAATCATGGGGAGGATAAGCTGTCCTCCTTGAGTGAAAAAAAACCTTTTGGCTATCCCCAGGGTTTGGGCACCGGCTGAGTTTATTGCCTTTAGCTGCGGGGCCCAAGAAAGTCTGTCAGAGAAGTGGATGCCGAGGTGTTTGAAAGTAGTGACCTGCTCAATAGGGACCCCATTTAATGACCAGCTGTTATTGGCCTTCATGAATTTGCCACAAACCATGATTTTAGACTTAGTTTGATTTATCCTTAAATTCTGGGAGTGGCAGTATTCTTCTAACTTTAGGATCATTCTTTTGAGGCCAATTTTGGTTAGAGAAAGTAGGGCTGCATCGTCGGCATATAAAAGAATGGAGATCTTTTTAGTACCTATAGAAGGGGGAAAGAAAGAAGGTGATGAAAGTGCCTCGACGATGTCGTTTAGAAAAAAATTAAATAGAAAGGGAGCTAATAAGCAACCTTGCTTCACCCCACTATGGACTGGGACTTTGGATGACAATGTGCCCTTATTATCTAGGCGCACCTTCATCACATTAGATTGGTGCAGGGCTCTAATCAGCCATAGCAGCCTTTGATCAATATTTGTTCGGGCCAGTTTCTGCCAGAGGAGCCCTCTGTCAACTGTATCAAAGGCCGCAGAAAAATCCACGAAAGCAATATATAAAGATGGCCACATTTTAGATCTTGTCTTGCTTATTAAATGATGTAGAATAAAGGCCTGATCAATAGTGCTTTTGTTGGGTCTGAAACCTGCCTGTTCTTCATGTATTATCAAATTAGATTGCTCCCACTCATTTAGTTTATTGAGTAGGAGACGCCCGTAAAGTTTTGAAGATACATCTAAAAGGCTAATGGGGCGGTAGTTAGATGGCTTCGTAGGATCTCCTTTTTTAAAGATAGGGACTACTATGCTGGATAACCAGCCTTGTGGAATATTGCCCGTATTATTTATGCGGGTAAATAGAGCTGCAAGAAGCGGAGCCCACCATGATAAATCCTGGAGGAAAAAGTCGGGAGGTATCGAGTCCTCACCTGGAGCTTTCCCGGCTTTCAGGGAGGATACTAGCGTTTTGATTTCTTCAGTAGAGACTGGTGGCCAGAGCGGGAGGTCTTTCAGCGCTTCAGGAATGTTACTACTTTAGGAGGATGGAAACTGCCGAAAATTGAGCTAAAGTGTGTTATCCATTCCTTCTGCACTATAGGGGGCACTATAGGGGGCATCGGGGTATAGCTTCCTGGGTCGAATTTCCCCTGTAGACAGCTCCAGAAGGCTGCCTCGTTCCTCTCTCGAAATGCATTGTCCAGGGCCTTCCAGTTTGCCTGGTAGTAGGATTTTTTCTTGCTTTTAAGCAGTGTTTTGTAAGATGGATAATAAATTTATTAATAAGTAAATAAATTTAGTATTAGTAATGGATGCAGAGGACATCCTGAACCAGGATGGGGATTTGTCACCAGAATCAGCCTCTGACATTCCCACCTCCTCAGGAGTTCCAGCACCAGAGAAGTCTAAGATGCCACCACATTGAAGAGGCCGCACTGCCTTCCTCAAACTCTTAGGTCTGTAGCTTGGAGACCTAGGAGACCACCAGCCCCCTCTGTATTTCCAGAGTCAATGGCTTCTAAAACAGGCTGCCGCCCTTTAAGAGAAGAGGCTTCACTCATTAGAGGCAGGGCTAGCTGCTCAGAAGATGGTGCAGTCCTGTTTAAGGCTCTGTCTGGGATTGCTGGTTATTGTAGCAACGTTCAAACTTGCCTTGTTTGATTTTCAGCCTATACTCACATGCAGCCATCCAGCATGCTGCTTTGGACTTCGACCTATGCTTTGCCTGATCTTGCCTATTTCACCTGATCTTGAACAGGGACTAGTAGTATGTGACTGTGGGTGCCTCGAATCTGTGCTTAGCACACACACACTTAGAACATGCTCCCAGGCTTGCAAAGTCCTGCATGGCACAGCTGTTGGAGGAAAATGCTGGGCAAAAAGCAGCCCAGGAAATCATAGCCATCACATAACTACTTATAATCTGCCTTTTAGCATAAAAATCCTTCCAAGGTGGCTTACACATAACAAAAATACATTAACAAAATCACAATAAACAATATCAAAATTCACCAGGATCCTCCTCACAGGGTAGTCAGTGGTATAAAAGGCCCTGTGGACTGGTGGGTACAGTTCATCTACAGCAGACTCTGAAGTGGTCTTTGCCCCTCCCTCTCTCTGTTCTGGAATCCTTTCCACAAGGCAGTTTGAGGTAGATGGCTCTGTGGGGGGAAGACCTACTGGAGCAGGTCTGGAGTCTTCATTGCCTGTCTCTCTCTCTCTCCCCCACCTCCAGAGAATTTTTTTTGAATGGTATGCTCCAAGCAACTGTGGTTGATACAATGTATCATGTTTAATGATGTCACTAGGGCCCACCCCCATTTTCTCAGGTTTTTGGATGGTTCTGACCTGGCAACCCTATGGTGGAAGGAAGCCACCAACTTAATCTCGGGGATGAAAGCTCGGTCTATCCTCGCCTGAAGAAGGAATACATATATTCTCTGGCACAGAGGATGGGGAGGAGAAAAAGGAGGCCTCCACACCCGCCTCTGAGGCGTCTGCTGCGCTTAACCCACCGTACGCGTTGTCTCCGCCTCTTCAGCATCCACGGTTTTCCTTTCTCGTGGCCCTAACAGCTACCAAGCTACCAACCACCGGGGAAGGGAAGCGGGAGACTAAGCGACCTAGTGCGCATGTGCCCCACGGAGACCATTGCAACGGAGTAAGAATCTCCGCCTGCTGACGGGCAGAGATTATCACCCCCCTTCCTTCCCTCCTGTCGTTACACGCGAGCACTCTTTCTTGCCTTTGGATTGAGCCATCCCCAGGAGTCGCACGGACTGTAGGTTCTGCAGATTCTGGAGGGGGTAGTGTTTTGTAGCAAAAAGTTTTCTAGCGCCTGAAAGCTGGGATAGGAAACGGGGGATCTCCAGATGCTACTGGACTACAACTCCCATCATCCGTACTGCCTGGGGCTGATGGGAGTTGGGAGTCTAACATCATTTGAAGGATTTCCCCTAGTTAAGAAATTTAATTTGGGCATGTTTTTTGTGAACTAGAGCCCACTGTTTCTAGTCCACAAAAAGTTATGCCATAATCAAATTTGTTTAGTCTTTAAGACTAAGGTAGTGTTAGGTCCAAACCCAACACGCGAGCCGTCACTGTCTACTCAGCTCACATCCACCTGGGAAGGTGCGGAGTTGAGAGCAAGAATCTATTGCCAGAGGCTAGGAAATCACACACAATATTACCTTTGCAAAGGGGTTCCAAGACCTGCGAGCGAATTGCCTTTCAGAAGTGGGCACCCCGTTTATGGAAATACAGTAGATTATATAGATTCCCCAATGGTTACAAAGATGGGGAGCAGACGTCATAAAGAATAGAAAATATTGCTAGACATAGTAATATCTAAGATATGGAAAAAGGGGGGCTTAGGATAACAAAAGCCAGGAACATCATGCTTCTTTTAGACATGGGCTTGCATAGTTTCTAAGACCTTGAGATAAGCACTCAGAGTCAGAGGAACAAAGGATAGATAGGAGCAGGGGAGTTTCGGTTACAAGTGGGATCATTAAACTAAGGATACACTCAGGTTACATTTCTACATTTGTAAGCATATGCGTGTCAAGGTGTACAACCATGTAAATGAAGCATTGGCATTCTTTTGTGATACAGTTGGTAACATCATATAAGACACTGAGTATAGATATGCACAAGGAAATGGGAGGGGAGCACATTTCCAGTTCAGTCGGGCTTTTATTCACTTAGCCACTGGAATGTTTGGGGTCAGGTCATCGGGAAATAAACCGTTATCTACTTTATATCAAGTCAGTAATATTTCCATACTGTTAGGTTTGGAAATAAAGTGTGTTTGATATAATTTTGATATCGGTTTATTTCCTGCTGACCTACTTTTCAACCTTCCAGTGGCTCTATGAATAAAAGCCTATTCAAGCTGAATTATGCTTTCCTGACCATATATCATATGCATAGTGTTTGGATGGCCCATATAAAGTTGCCATCATATAGTACAAAGACATTCCTTAGTTTAATTTGTGAGCTTGTAGGCCTTGACACGTATCTCTTTGCAAATGTAAAATGGAGATTTCCCTAGTTTAATGATCTTGCCTGAAACTGTTCCTCCTCCCACACTATCCTTTGTTTTGCTAAAGTCTGGAAGCGCTTATCTCAAGGGCGCATATCTGTGTGAGCCCCTTTCTCAGGAACTAAGATGTGCCTTACTTGTTATTCTAAAGTACCCCTCTTTCCATATCTATAGTGTTACTGTGTCTAGCAAAGGATTGAATGTTCCTGTTCATTCTTATCTCAAGCACCCCAATTCTATTTCTTAGATGTTACTATGACTGGCAATATTTTATGCTATTGTGTGACGTATATTCCCCCATTTTGGCTATCTGTAAAGAAACTATATAATCTTTGTCTTTTCAATAAACGGGGTTCCCACTTCTGAAAGGCATCTTGCTTTAAGGTCTTGGGTCCCCTTTGCAAATGTAATTATTGTGTTGTGTTATTCTTAGCCTCTGGTAGTGGGTAATTGCACTCACCTCCGCACCTTCCCGGGTGTACGTGAGCTGAGGAGACAGTGACGGCTTGCGTGTTGGGTTTGGACCTAACAATACCCAACAGTAGGTTATGCAGGGTGCTTCTAAGACCCCCTCCCCCATGGTCTTGTAGCACAGACTCAGAAATAGAGCTCACCTCAGATAAGTGTGCACAGGATTCCTATCCGACACGCATCTGCTAAGGAATGTGTGGTAGTTAATAGGGCTTAGTCTAAGGCAGAGCTTGGAAGTTACTTTTTTTTTTAACTACAACTCCCATCAGCCCCAGCCAGCATGGCCACTGGATTGGGCTGATGGGAGTTGTAGTTCAAAAAAGTAACTTTTCCAAGCTCTGGTCTAAAGTATGTAGATTGCAACTTTTTTTTTAATCAGCAAAGACATCTTAAAAATTAACGAATTTACTATGGCACAAACTCTTTGCTTCGCCAAGATAGCGCAATTAACTGGGTGGCATATGAAAATATTTTAAATGCAAGCGCTTATAAAAACTGCAGATTCTTTTCTTACACTCAAGGGAATAACTTTTCTATGATATGTTACAATTGCAATGTGTATTGTTACGACATGTGCTCTTGGGAACCTGAGTGTGTGCATTTGCCACCCTCATGTCCCATGAAACACATGTCGTAACAAACTGGTGGAGAATCAAGCGGGCAGCAAGGGTTGCAGGAACAAAGTAACATGTGAACAGTCCTGCAGTCCAGGGAAACAGGTAGCCAAGTTCTGAATGTAACTGGAATGAGCAGAGCTTGGAAGATTACTTTTAAAAGTAATAAATTACAGTTACATGCCCCAAAAAGTAGTAATTACCGGTACAATTACAATTGCTCTGAAAGTAACTGATTACTTTTCCTCCAATGTAATCACTACAATTACATTTCAGTTACTTTTAAAAAAACTGCCTACAAGGTGCTGGGCTTGGCTGCTGCACATCTAAGTAGCCTAAAACAACATTAAAAATAAGCAAACACATACAGAGGTAGTAGAATAATTATTTTTATTCATAAGATAGCAATGATGGTCTCTCCGCTGGTAAGGGTGGTGAGGAGGGAGGCTGAGGCCACTACTCAGATCTTTGCACATCAAACCAAGTGCAACCCCCCTCAGCCAGAAAGCGTAATCTCTCTCACTTAACCACCTTCCAGACCCTGCCCTGACACCAGCTAAGGGACACTCACCAAGCAAACATTTTCCCCCGAGATGCAAAAAAGTTAAAATACTGCAAATCCAGCACAGTAGCCACAGAGGGTGGTAGAGGCCATTTTGTGTGCCAAGAGCAAGCACAGTATTCACACACACACACACATCATCTTTCACCTCCACAGTTCTTTATCTCCATTCTGCTGCTGCCTCCTTCTCCTTTATCCGTGTTCTTGCCCTCCATTCTTTACCACCACTATCCGGTTTTTTAAATAATTGTTTTCTCCACTCCACCCCATCTCACTCTCCGCCTCCTCCCTCGTCGCCTCCTCCTCATCCACAGAGCATGAGGAAAGAGCAACACTGCACAGAAGCCCAGTTTGAGGCACATGATTTTCATCCACAAACCAGAGGAGCAGAAGATTTCCCCTGCTTCCCCCCCCCCCAAGTGATGCCCAAAAGTAATTCTGGAAACGTTACAATTACTCCACAAAAGTAGTTAAATTACTCCTAGTTCTATTACAATCAAAATGTGAAGGAATTACCCACTCGTTACTCAAAAAAGTAATGAATTACAAGTAATTCGTTACTTGTAACTAGTTACTTCCAAGCTCTGGGAATGAGTGTAATTTCCTTTACTTTCTTACTATGTTTTGCTGTCTCTTGATTTAAAGTGAGTGGGGAAATGTCCTTTAAATGCTGTGGTAAATCCAGAGGTTAAGGTATAGAAATTCCCTGGCACATTGTTATCCCCCTCCCCTTCTGTCCTTGGCAACAAGGCTTTGGCAAACGGTGGTTGTGATTGTGACACAGCAATTAGCTAAAGTTGATAATGGAGAGGTTAACCCATTAGTGGCCAGAAGCTACTAAGGGGGTTCCCTAAACTGGGTCCCATCCATTTTGAAAGCCCTTGATAACACTTGTGTCTCCCTCCCCTTCTGCAAAGTCCTGGGGAACGAAGCCTTGCAAGTATTTTGAGCCGGTGGGGCTAGGTACTTGGAAAAGGTGGAAACAGGATTTGCACTGGGAATGTTCAGTGCTCTGGCTGGCAGAGACTCCTAACTGGTTCCTGTCCCTTTAGATACCGCCCCCTCTGTTTTCCTTTTGAGAGTCAATATGGGAGAAAAAGCTGGTGACAACAGCTTTACTCATGAGTGACTTGATTTGGGAATGTGGCATTTGAAGGTGGCTCATCCCTGAACTTATTTTGAAACTAGGTTTGGTTGTTTTGTGTGTGCACTGCTTCATTCTTTGCATTTGGCTTTTGGTGTTGGAGATTTCTAAGCTATGGCAAAAGTGGCAGCCATGGAGGGAATAAAACGCTTTATGAGTCCAGTAGAGTGCCTATCGAAAATAGAGAAATGGTTGATTAAGAAAGGAAGGTGCGTGTGGGATGATGATTGTTTTAAGACAGATGACCCTATGAAAACCATGACTGAGGCCTATGCAGGATATTGCAAAGAGTGCAGGCCTTCCAAATCAAAGAAAAGTGCTGCAGCCGCTTAGGGACTTTATAATGCATGTCAGGATTTGTCAGATTTGTTAGAGGAAGAACGCAAGAAAAGTCAGGAGTCAAGGAGTAAGTTGGCTCAGGCAGAGGGAGCCTTTGAAAGAGTGTTTGGAGTTAAAAGAAAAGGGGGGAAATGATTGTGAGGGTTTGAATGAGAAATTTGAAATAGAGCGCCTCCATTTGACTGAGGCACTGGAAAAGGAACAAGAGGCTTTTGATAATGAACGGGTAGATTTGAATGAAGGATGGAGAAATGATTGTGACAATTTTGGTCAATGGTCAGGGCTAGTAGCATTTGTAGTTGACATCTGGAGAGCGTCAAGTTTACTATCCCTCATTTAAGAAAAGCTTTCAGCACAATCCTGATAGTCTGTGTCCTTAACAGTTTCCTTTCTACAGTGGAAGAGGTCTTGCTTGTATTCTGCTGCAGGGAGGTTGCGCAGTGTGGGGGCATGTGAAAAGGCTTTTGCAGTGGTGACCTTATACTTAGGCAATGACCTCTCCTCTGAGGTGCAACATGCACAGAAATGGCTGTCATTTTGCCAATTGGTGAAGTCGTACTTCTTTGCCCAGGCTTTTGGAGGGGTGAAGGTATTAAATAAAAATGTATTTTGAGTTCCCATTACCATGTACATTTTTATTGATGTTTTAGTGATTATATATAATCTGTTTAGAAAGCAGGCTGCAAAAGAAGAGGAAGGCATGCACAACCTCATGGCTGCCTCATGGCTGCTGCTCAGACATGTTAACACTAAACCTTGGTTTGCCATTACATCTCAATGCAGTCAATTATTTTGAAAGGACAGAAACTAGCATAATTATCTAAGCAGCAGGTTTTGTAGCTTGCCAAGAAAGAATCCATGGTCAAAAGTATAAATCACTTATTTATTGCACAATAGTGATTCCAGATAAGGTGATCTTAGCAATCAAAATACACTGTACCATTATCTCCTAGCACCTTATAAGAAGCTACTGCTTATAAGGCATTGAGGGAGAAGCCAGAATTGCTTTGACTCTCCCTTCAGGGGGGAATTTAAAGGTACAGTGCAGGAGAGCAGCCGAACTGCTATATTATTTGTAGTAGGCACAGGCTACCAATCAGGTTGACAGTGCAGTCAACAATTAATGTATAATTAATAGTTTTACATATAGTTGCCTTCTATAATCCCAAGCCTGTTTTTCACGGCAAGCTCAAATATATAGCTGTATGATGTCCACTTTTATTGCCAAGCACCTTGTATAAATTCCATGTAAAATTGAAAAGGAAACCCATTTAACAAATAATTTTAATTGCCAGGGCAAGATTATACAATATGTCTTAATCCAAAGCATATAAAACTGTTTCACTGCCAGAAAAATTTGGCAGTAATTAAAAAAAAACCCCATTTGTACATTCTGCTACATGTGAGGTTAGTTAAGAAAATACAACACAAAACTATAATCATTCAATCATCCATTTCTTAAGAAGCTTGATTGTTTTCATACTTCTATATAAGCATTTGCCTCTTCAGATTCCAGTGCAGTGACAGTACATTCCACCTGGAGAAATAGTGGTTTATCACTGTGCTCAGTGAAGCCGCTCTAATTTAGCCTGTAGAGATTTAAAGTTCCCTGTAATGGTCTGTACAGCTAGTGTTGGACTTATAGATTGCAGTTCAACAAGGTAACAGCTAACAGCATCCAAGCAAATATTTGTGAATCGCCGTAGTCTAAAGAGAAAGAAAGAAAACAATTTTAGTTTCTTGTTAGAATACAGAGACCTCAAACTTTGTATGTGCTGCATTATCCCAATTCTGAAGCTACAGTCAAGAGTCAGCAATGATCTTCCACAACCATGCAGGCAATAGGATAGGCAGGTGTAATGAAACAGGATGTGTCAGTTCTGAATAAGATACAGTAGGGCCCCACTCATATGGCAGGTTACATTCCAGACCCCCGCTGAAAAGTGGAACTCCGTCAATAAAATAGCACCCCAAAAAACACCATAAAAGTAGAACAAGTGCTGTATGAGTGGGGCCTTACTCTAATTGAAAACTGCTGTATTAGCAGAACGCCGAAAAGCATGGCCCTACTGTATATAAAGATGGTAAGCTCCTTCAGCAAGGTCTTCCTTCTTTGCTTATGTTTCTTTCTATAGCACTATTTATATTGATGATGCCATATAAGCAGTATGAGAGAATACACATCCTATATATAATGTATTGCATACAGTACTGTAGTGGCAGATTCAGAAGTGCAGGGTCCCTTCATGATTGTCACACCATGCCCCCTCACAGCTGCACCCCAGGATTCACTGTCTCTTCTGCAATTAACAAATTATAGAACCACAATAAAACTGCTGTACGCATAGACTTCCCCTGCTCAATCTCTATGAGGGCTAAACATTGCCAGACCTATTTTGATTTTAAGAATTCTGAAATGAAGTCAAGTGCGGGATTAGGATTTGGGACAAGATACTTTGCCATGAAGCTCACTTCTCGGTTACCCTAGAAGCCCAAGAACATGTAAATGGAGATGTGTTAGTTACTAAGAAGAGTCCTCTCAGTGACTCACACCTCTTTTCATTCTAATTTGCTCCAATCAGCACGAAAGGCCAAGGAAGCATGTTGTTAGCCAAGTGAGAAGACTCTTCTCAGTGGCTAACACATTCCCCTTTCATGCTTATTGGCTTGTTCATAGGGACCCTGCTGGGATACTGTTCCCAAAAAAGTAAGGGTCTATGATCCCCCGTAACCCCAGACAACTCCACCCAATTGTCCACATGCCACAACCTTCCCAGGCCAAATACCTGCAAAAGGGTATGTCAGAAAAATGAAGTTCAGACGTATTCCTAAAACCAATTTTTGTCTTAGTACACAGAGTCATTCCTCTTTTTAAAAACGTACGAATATTATTATAAGTTTGTAAACCAAGAGAACTGACCTGAAAGATTGCCTGCCCTTCTACAGATGTGTAAGATCACTTAGATAATCTGGGGAAATTATACTTGTGGATTTTATATGCTTTGATATTACTCTTTTATTGGTTTTATGTTGTATTTTGTTTTAATGATATTGTTTGATTCTATATTTTACAGTGCTTAAAATGTTGAGTGCTTTTTAAAAGCTTTTAAATTAAGTTAAAAAAATAATAAAATGATGTGAGAATCATAATTTAAATCAAAGGTTTTTTTCTAATTCATTACAAATGAGTTTTGGTATCAAAAATTCAAATGTACATTAAAAAATATTTCTTCCATGACTCTCTCTAATACCCTATTACAGAAGATAACCAACCCATTTCCAGAATATATTAAGTCTACATACAATGTCTATATATGTTCAAATTAAAGTTACCTCTCAAAGCCAAGAACTTTGTTAGGATCTTCTACATATGCCGATAACAATACATGAATGCATTCCAGAAGGTGCAATGGCTTCTTCATTTTACTCCAGAATGGATCCTGGGGGGGGGGGGATTACATCACAAGAAGTTGGAAATGCTTAATCAACATACAAGTGTGTCCGAAATGTTAGTACATGAAATACTAAAAATAATGCATTAATATTCCTGTTACGACACAGAAATGACAGATGATGATTCTGGACTGACCTTAGTTGCATGTCAGGCTTTATTATACATTTCACAAGTTCATCTAGCTAACAAAAATGTAGAAAGTTCTTCCCTATCCTTACACAACACTTAAATTGTTTTCTTTGATCTTCACACCTTATGCAGCAGCACAAGCCTCGTGCTCAATCCAGGCATCCACCCCAAACCCATACCCTTGACAGATGCAGCTCCATACAACTCATGGCAAGTCCCTGTCTACCACACTGTGGTATTATACAACACGGGCATGCTGGGCTTGTTTAAACTAAAAAATGCTGGCTAACTTTCAGCAATAGTGTAGCTGAGATAAGGCAAAGTCAATGAGGCTATGGTTTATAAGGCATAGAAAGCAAACCAGAAACTCCCCAGCCACAGCAACTGCTTGGAAGATGGGTTGTGTTTTTTTTCCAAAAAAGGATTTTGACTATGCTGTATGGCACTGGTCTTCAACTGGTGGGTTGTTCTCCAATGTAAAATGGTTCCTGCGAATAGGACCACCACGTTTACTTTTCAAAGAAAATGAAAGAAGATAAAAGCAGGAGAAGAAAGGGTAACAAGATGCAACCCCCCCACCTTTCTTTAATAAGCTGTGTAGGTGAGGCATTTTCACCCTACATGGCAAACTGCACCTGCAAAATTTCCCTCTTCTATACAATTATTAAAAATATAGGGCCCTGTGGAGAGATAGCCAGGAACAGCCCTGACTGCTGCACCTCACTAGAAGATCTGACGCAAGCTGTGCCAGAAAGGATGCGGCTTGACTACAAAAGCAGCCTGACAATGGCAGCTTGGCCCACACGTGTATAAGGCGATGGGGATGGGAGAGGCAGCAGCAAATACAATAGCAGCAGATGAAGGAGCTTTAGAAATAACGTCACCACAACTTCAGAGGCAACAAACAAAGCTGAGAAGAGGCAGATTTAAGATGGAGACAACTAAAATAGGGGACTGCGAATGGAGCAACTGCACTGTCTTGGACAATGGAGAGACTCTGGGGGAGGGAAAAGTGTTTATAAAATTTTGGATAGTGATCAAAACTTTACAATTAAGCCTTACAGGAATCTTATGATGAAAAGATTCTCAGACTTTC
Organism: Rhineura floridana; assembly: GCF_030035675.1. NCBI lineage: Eukaryota > Metazoa > Chordata > Lepidosauria > Squamata > Rhineuridae > Rhineura > Rhineura floridana. The sequence goes on along the minus strand of NW_026902502.1, from coordinate 38,389 downwards.
TTAACAAAGGAGTAAGAGTCTCACCAAGTTGCCTCTACAAACTTGAGTAGACTTGGGGCTTTGAAGGAATTCTGTTATGCTGCTGCATTCTTCAGGGGCTACAGACTTTTATTATTATTATTATTATTATTATTATTATTATCATTATTATTATCATTATTATTATTTTACGGTTTATTTCTATGCTGCCTTTTGGCCAAAAGGCCCTCAAGGCGGCTTACGAAAAATAAACACAAATACAGAATACATATCAAGAAAAACAATACAATTTACACAAATTAGATAATGAAGTATTATTATTAAAAAGCAGCAATAACAACTTTCAATGACAATACAATACAATGACTAGGGCAGAACCCTATCCTCCTTTGCATCTAGTCATTCTAAACTAGTGAAGAGAAAACCTGACGTATACAGTCACAAATCTGAAACAAGTTCCATTTTGCATTTTGGGATTAAAGTTAGATCCCAGACCTGTAGGTCTGTAACTTAAAATCTAAGGGAAAGTCAAATTCTGTTTTTGTTTGGAATCTACATGTTAGGGAAAAAAACCAAAATTAGTCCTTCAAAGTTTTGTGCCAAAATTCACCCACAACCAACTGACAGCAAGTTGGTATTCCACTGACCAATTTGGTGAGTTTATATGGTCACAATCTACTGCCTCAGGATCAATGCCAACCTGCTACAAACATATTTTATATGTTTGAAATGTGTGGCCCAATACAAACCTATAATTCTCTTTCGGTTAAATATCTCAGCAATGCTATACTTAAAAAATGTATAACATGCTCCACTCTGTCACTTGTGACAATACGGAATTTAAACAACAGCTCAACAAAAAAACAGATTGAGTTTTTCCTCTTACCCGTGCTTTGAACAGCTGATCATATACTTCAAGAAGTCTCGGTAATGGCACACCAATTTCTTGCATTGTGTAAGTTGCAAACCCCACATCCCAGTTCAAAGAACAAACTTGCTGTTCTAGATACTGCACTAAGAAATCTAAGGGGAAAAAATGGGCAATGAGATGTAAATTTTTTCTTCAAGAAGTTATCAGTTACAAAGTTTAGTTGCCTTTTTTAAAAAAAGAAAAATTGTAAGCTCCTTCACTCAGTCAACCTGACAAGATATATTTTCAGTGGATGTTTTCAAAAATACCCTGCTGTACCACACACTTGTGGACGTGGTGGAGAAAAGAAAGTCCTGAAAAGTCTGAGGTCTTTGCCCATTCATCTTCCTAGTTCACAATAATCACTAGCTCTTGCGCAAAACCAAAGATGTTTTGGTGTTCTCAAAATGGTTTGAAGGTATTTGCCAAACTTCCATGTGCAGTCACAACTCTTTAGCCAAGATTAGACAGAGTTCAAGAAGGTTCCAAAATGGGGCCCACGCAAAAGCAGTACCCATTTCTGGGACTCATGGAGGACATAAATAAGAATGTGTATTTTTAATACTTAGTTTACTTACTTACTTAAATACTGATTCAACTGCATATGTGGACATAAGCATAGGGTTCATACCAGCCATTACTCTTAATTGGAAAATTATGTATGCATCCCACAACCTTATCCTGCCGCTCATGTTCTCCATATGGACTCTTCCTATAGTTACTTTTGAGTCTATTCAGAATAATTTAAATGTCACTTTGAGCCTGGTTACATGCAGAACATATTTGAGACCACTAATGGATGTACCCAGAATGCTCTGCAGAATTGGAATCTTCTAAACCGATTCTTCTTCTGATTGCCACAGTCTTCTTAGTGGTCAAATGCATATAGAAACTGCCTTTAGGAAGGTCTGAGAGGAATTGACATACCTGGGGACATCCCTACACAAGTTCAGGCAAATTAATAAAGAGGGCTTCTCCTTCCCCCACTTTAATACATTTCTGATACGGAATTCAATAGCTCAGTACTTTGGCATTTGATTGAGGATATTTGACAGGAAGTACTAGGTTTGACGTAAGATGGACAGACTTTTGGAAGGATTGTTTGATTTTTTTCTTCATTCCCTCCCTGTTTACTCTTGGCTTTACTGTTATTTTATTTTACAGTATCTCCAAATATCTCTAATTTGAATTATATACCTAAAGGAAAATAGCGAGGTGTCCCAGCATAGATTTTGCCAAGCATTACCATCTTCAGGCTAAGAGCCTGCATCCTATCAGGAGCACTCATAATCACACTATCGCTCAGTGCTGAAAGAGAAAAGATACACTTCTTTTAGAAGATCAGTTAAATGCTTTATGCTATTTCCATTTTCAACACACAGAACAAGCCATTTTCTTTAAAAAAACCCAAAACTTGTCACTTGACCCTTCTACAGTTGGGCTATGAATGTATATCCATTTTTGTAGAACTGCAGATAGTAATATATATATATATATATATATATATATACATATATATATACATATATATACACACATATATACATATACACATACACATATACATATACACATACACATATATACATATACACATACATACACATATATACACATATACACATACACATACATACATATACATATATATATATATATATATATATATACACACACACACACACACACACACACACATCCTGCTGATGGAAACTATGTTATCTCTCTAGGCTAGAAACATAAAACCCATGGCACCAAGTTGATTAGGAGATCTGTAAAATGTTTACAATTAATATGAAATGTTCTTGTGCCTTAACACAAGAAACTGTTCTTTATGACAACATACTACTTGGTATGCATAGCTCTGGCAGCAAGATGAGATCTATGGCAAGCTGTTTCAGCAACCAGCACCCTTGAGCAGTTGCTTGGGCCTTAGTGCCTCCAAGAGTACTCATGCCTGCCCTAGGCATCCTGGACCAGGTAGCTGGGCCTGTGAGCTGCCATTAAGTTCTCAGAATGCCTCAGGCTGATACTAAGTTGGGGCCATTGTTGGAAATTTAAAATGGTGGCTTGTAGACAACCACCAGCTGCTTCCAGGTAAACCAGCAGCCAAAGAAATTACCGACACAGAAGGGGGCCTACCAGGAGACACTTTGCTCAAATCTGGTGGTAGTAGCTGCACCAAAGCCCTATAGGTACCAATCAATTGTAAAAGCACTCTAATACAATAATAGTTAACATTTATTGAGCACCACTGAATGTTCAAAGAGTTTCACATATGTTTTCTCAGTAATTTCAGGAAACTCTCAAAAGGGTATAGGAGGGAGGGAAATAAAGCCTGGTCCAGACAAAGGGGAAACCCACATTTCTCCTTCTGCTTGCAAGGGTCTCTGACTAATTACTCTGTCAGTCTGCTCACTGAGAAACATTAAGCTGCGCTGCACAGACATATCTTCTGTGTCACATTTCCTTATGGAGCTACAGGCCAAATGCTTATTTCTAATGTTAAATACAGAGAAATATAGCCTCTTGTCATAAAAAAGATCTGAAGTGGAGCACCTACACAGAACCCAATCCTACAAAAGTTTCTTTTTTTAATTAAAATAATTAATACTCATGTTGGGGAGGAGGAAATGCATTCCTACCCTCCCCCCAACTTGGACTGATGAGCATCACAGGAGCGCATCATTCCATAATGTTGTATACTTCTAAGCATCTATGTTACTAGTTGAACCTACCTTTCTCAATTATTTCTTGCCAAAGTGTCTGCACTAAAATAGGGTCTGAATGACCAGCACAATGTATAATAGCCAGCTTACACTCCGAGAGTTTGAATGGATCAGCAAATTCCCCATAAAGCTGCAGTTTAAAAAAGGCAACACAGTTTGATCATTCACAAATAACAAATTCAGGATGAAATATAAACGGCTTAATAGGCAGCTTACACAAAGTAATAAAAATATTTAATAACATTCTTCTACCCCAAATAGAGAATAAAAGCTTTTCTTAAAACCTGTTCAATCTCCTAATAACAGAGCACTATAATAAGAAATGTATTAATTTATGCAAGTGTTTATATACTGCCCTCTTGCAAAACATCAGGCTGGTATATAACAAAATAAAAATGTAAAAGCAATACAAAATAATACCTATTATATACATTTCTATTTTTCATACACAGAGTGATTGTTGCTTAAAACAGTACATAGCAGCATACTATAAAAAATTAAAAGGGCAGCGCAATTTTTCTTGATTAAATGAGAAAAATAAATGGTTTGGGAGATATCAGATGGAGAAAACACCTAAACCTGGAAACTTGAATTTTTTGCACAATGCAAAGAAATGTGAGAATTTTTGTTATTATTTTAAGATACCTTGCTAATCTCCATCAACTCAGAATCCAACTGGGAAATTGCATCTTGCACTGAAGAATGATGAGAACACTGACGCTGTAATGCTTCTTGTATCTGAAACTGAATCCTGGCAACCTGGTTAAAAACATTAGGATAATTTTTAATGAAAATTCAATGAACATCAGCAGGCACCTCTAATTAGTTCCGTCAACAAAATATTTCACCTGTTAGAATGATTTCATATATAAACCAATCAACTTAAAGACTCTGAACATGACAATTCAAATTGCTGTGTTTTCCACAATTATGAGGGCTAGTAACCTAATATAATAATCCTGGGCCACACAAAAGAGTATTTCAAATATTTTATCTTGACCTTCATACAAATCCCAAGGCGGTTTACAACAGAAAAACACAAGAAAACAATACATTAAAACAAGGTAACATCACAATATACAAAGCAAAGTAAAAATAAAAATAACTGCTACAGTAGCCAGACTTTCATGGCTTGGTATCTGTAACCCATAAAAGCCTGGGTAGAGAAATGCATTCTCAGGAGTCACCAAAAACAAAATAGCTGCAGCAGAACCAGAAGGGCCTCACCCCAAGATGTTAATAGCTGGCCAGCTCTATATGGGCAAAGGTGCTCCTTCAGATAACCAAGCACCAAGTTATTCGGGGCTTTGGAAGTCAACAGCAAAACCTTACCCTTGGCCCAGTAGCAAACTGGCAGCTATTGCCAGTTTTTCAAGCGTGGTATTATAAGAAAATAGTAGGCTGTTCCAGTTAGCAGCTCAACCACTGCATTTTGCATAAGCTGCAATTTCTGGATTAATCTTAAGAGCAGCTCTATATAGAGCACATTACAGTTGTCCAATCTAGGTTACCAACAAATAGATCAATGTGGCCAATATATCCCTGTCCAGTAACAGGTCATAGCTAGAGCACCAGCCAAAACTGAAAACAGGCATTCCTAGTCACTGTGCCCCTTGGGCCTCCAGTAGCAATGATGGTTCAATGAACAGCCCAGATTGCGCACCTGTTGCTTAAAGGGGAGTGCAGTCTTTTCTAGAACAGGCAAATTGCTTAATTCCTGGACCCAGGAACCACCTGATAATATGGATGTCATCCTACCTTAATAGGTTTCCTTCCACCTCAGGGGGAATCTGCTGCTTTGAAACCACAAGGAAATGGCTGGACCCTGACAATTCATTGAATCCAGCAAGCTCGAAACCCCAAAAGAGGCAGACTCCTCCACAGAATCGTTGTGGGTGGTGATACCGTGCCCCAGGAAGGACTTAATACTGGGAACGATCTATCGTCCCCCTGATCAAAATGCTCAGGGAGACCTTGAGATGAGATATGAAATTGAGGAAGCATCCAAACTAGGAAATGTGGTAGTAATGGGTGACTTCAACTACCCGGACATAGACTGGCTGCATATGTGTTCCAGTCATGACAAAGAAGCAAAGTTTCTAGATATTCTAAATGACTATTCCCTAGATCAGTTGGTCATGGAACCGACCAGAGGGATGGCAACCCTGGACTTAATCCTCAGTGGGGACCGGGACCTGGTGCGAGATGTAAGTGTTGTTGAACCGATTGGGAGCAGTGATCACAGTGCTATTAAATTAAACATACATGTAAATGGCCAATTGCCAAGAAAATCCAACACGGTCACATTTGACTTCAAAAGAGGAAACTTCACAAAAATGAGGGGATTGGTAAAAAGAAAGCTGAAAAACAAAGTCCAGAGGGTCACATCACTCGAAAATGCTTGGAAGTTGTTTAAAAACACTATTAGCACAGATATTCTACCCATTAATGACAGTTGTAGTTTATCCCATCTTAGCAAGTCTTTCTTAATCTCTGTCCATAATTTTTCATAATTATTATGAAACAACTTTGAATTTTTATTTGTCATAATGATACCTAAATATTTCAACTTTTTCTCTATTGTAAAATCTGTCTTGTCCATTAACACTTTCTGTTCCCTTAAAGTTAAATTTTTCACCAACATCTTTGTTTTTTGATTGTTAATCTTAAATCCTGCTAACGGTCCAAATTCTTTTAATTTGTCCATCAATACATTAATTCCTTCCAAAGGATTTTCTAGTACAATTATCAAATCATCAGCAAATGCTCTCAATTTATATTCTTCTTTTTTTATCTTTAATCCCGAAATTCTTTTATCTTGCCTTATATCTCTAAGCAGCACTTCTAAGACCAGAATAAATAAAAGGGGAGATAAAGGACATCCCTGTCTTGTACCCTTTTGTATTTCACATGAATCCGTTAAATCTCCGTTAACAATTATCTGAGCCTTCTGAGATGTATAAATCGATCTAATCCATTTTATAAAATTGTCTCCAAAATCCATTTGCTCCAAAACCTGAAACATAAATTTCCAATTCAAATTATCAAATGCTTTTTCAGCATCTAAAAAAATCAAAGCTGCTTGTTTATCATTTCGTTGTTCTAAATATTCCAAAACATTCAAGACATTCCTGACGTTGTCACGTAATTGTCTTTTAGGTAAAAACCCTGATTGATCTTCCTGAATAAATTGTTGCAATATTATTTTCAATCTTTCTGCCAAGATCATTGTAAAAATTTTATAGTCATTATTCAATAGAGATATTGGTCGATAATTTTTTGTTTTAGTTAAATCTTGCTCCTCTTTAGGTATTAATGTTATATTAGCATTTTTCCAACTATCCGGTATCTTTCCCTCTTGCAGAATAAGATTCATTGTAGACTGTAAAGGTAGTAAGAGTTCTTCCTCCAAACATTTATAATACATTGCAGATAACCCATCTGGTCCTGGTGCCTTTCCTAATTTAATTTTGTTTATAGCTTCAGATATCTCTCTTGACGTAATAGGGCCATTAATAGCTTGTCTCTGAAAGTCTGTAATTTTAGGCAAATTCTGTTTAGATATATACTCTTCTATTTTTTCAGATGGAATTTCCTGACATTTGTACAATGTTGAATAATATTGATGAAAAATCTTTTTAATTTTTACATTATCTGTCAACGTCTCATCTCCTTCTTGTATCTTTAAAATAATATTTTTTTGATGTTCTTTTCTTAATTTATATGCTAACCATTTCCCAGGTTTATTTGCAAATTCAAAAGTCCTTTGTTTAGCAAAATTTAGTTTTCTTTCAATTTCTCTAACTGTCAGCATTGATACTTGCTTCTGTAACATTTTAATTTGATTTACAATAGAAACTTTAGTTGGATTCTTTTTCAATTCTTCCTCTTTTTGTTTTATTTCTTCCAAAATTAATTGCATTTTCTGTTGTTTCTTTTTTTTTAATTCAGAGTTACATTTAATAAAATATCCCCTCATAAATGCCTTACTTGTATCCCAAACGATATTTTCACTTGTTCCTTTATGTAAATTATGTTCAAAAAACTCTTTTAATTTCTTCTTACATTCTTGTACTACTTTGTCATTCTGTAATAAAGATTCATTTAGTCTCCATCTAAATCCAAGATTTTTCTTTTTTAAAGTTAATATCACAGGGTTATGATCCGAAAAAGTTTTTGGTAATATATCCATTTTAAAAGTATCCTTCGCTAAAATTTTAGACATCCAAATCATATCAATCCTCGAGAATGTTTTGTGTCTTTCTGAGAAATAAGTAAATTCCTTTGCATTATCATTTATATATCTCCAGGTATCCACCAATTCTAAATTTTCCATCAGTTCAAAGCAAATCTTTGGTAATTTACCCTGTGTCTCTTTGATATTTTTTTCAGAAAGCCTATCAATTTTTGGTGAGATTACCCCATTCCAATCACCCATAACACACCAATGGTCATATGAAAACTCTGACAATTTTTCCATAAGTCCTGTGTAAAACCTTGTTTTATCTTCATTGGGGGCATAGATACCCACTATCAAAATGTTTGTACCCTGTAGAGTAATTTCAACCCCCACAAATCTACCACTATCATCCAGTAATACCAATTTAGGAAGCAATTGTGGGTTAATGTAGAGAACAACTCCATTTTTTTTTTTTGGTCCAGCCGAAATAAATTCTTCACCCAAATTTTTACAAATCAAATATTTGGAATCTTTCTTCTTAATATGAGTTTCTTGTAAACAAATTATATCCAATTTTAATTTTTTCAAATAATTAAACACTTTCTTTCTCTTCTGCACCGTATTGGCTCCATTTATATTCCAAGTTAGATATTTGTAATCCATCTTTAAGCGTGTATTTTAAAATGTGCCTGATGCTCCTTTTAATCCATCATCTTCCTTCCCTTCCTCTGCATATCTTTGTTGACTTTGTTTCCCAGGAATTATATCCATATCTTTGAGTTTATCTTCATCCATGTCTTTTGAAGCTTTTCTCAAGAAGTCCCTTGCTTTTTGAACAGTATTCAATCTATATTTCTGTTGCCTGAATGTAAAGATCACTCCTTCTGGAACATCCCATCTAAATTGAATTTTGCGTTGCTTAAGTTTCTCTGTAAGGAAAGCATATTCTTTTCTCTTACGTAAAAGTCTAATAGGAATTTCTTTCATCACCAGTATTTCCTTACCATCAATTTTAAAGGTATTTTTAAAGTGTTGCTGTAATACCATATCTCTGGTCGTCTTCTTTATAAAATGAACAAGCACATCTCTTGGAATTTTATTCATTGTTGCATATCTGGAATTAATTCTATACACTTTGTCTATTTCAAATTCCATCCGATCTTCATTCAAATCCAGAAATTTTACTAGAGCATTAACAATTTTATCTCTGATGTCTTCACCTGTTTCCTCAGGAATTGCACGGAATCTCAAACAATGTTCTTTATTTCTCATTTCAGTCACAGCCATATAATCCAGGTTTTTTTCTAATTCCAGATTTAATATATCTGTTCTATTCTCCAAGATTTGTACCTTTTCTTTAGTGTTTTTTGCATCCTCCTTTATTTGCCCAATTGTCCCTTTGATCTCATCCACTTGTGTTTTAATATAGTCTTTTATATCTGTCAGTTCAGTTTTCATTTCCTGTTTTATATCATTAATCCCTTCCATTATTTTTTGAAACATATCTGGGCGTATAGCCCCTTCCTGTGGATCAGTAGAACCTCTTCGCTCCTGGGCCTTAGTTGCTTTTCTACTTGTCATTTTCAAGAGAAGCCTTTAATTTCTGATATTAATCACTGTTTCAAAACCTAGAGGCAGTCTATTTCTTTTTTTTTTTTCCTCCACCAACAAAAGAGTTAATATTCCAGGCCTGTTATTGAAGTCCAGCCAGCACAGCACAGTTCTTATCTACATCCAAGAATGCAAAACAATTCTGGTTCCCAACACCAAACAATTAGTAACATATACGAGCAGCAGATTCGTCCAAAGAGAAATAGTCCAAAGAGAAAAATAGGCCAAAATATAATAATTACCTCTCATCCGTTTTTAAACTTTAAAACTCCAAATTCAGGCCAGCTTTTTGTCGTAAAAAAAGTATATAAGTTGTTTACATTTTCTTTCTTCCTTAATTATATTTAAAAGAGAAAAAGTATGACTCACCCAGGTTTCTCAGTTGCTGATTCGTAAACAAATTTATTTATTTATTTATTTATTAAATTTATATACCGCCCGACTAGCAATAGCTCTCTGGGCGGTGAACATAAAACAGCATAAAAATACAATAAATAACAAAACAATACTAAAATACAAGCAACAATCCAACACAATAAACATTTTTAAAATTAAATCAGTGTAACTTAAAATGCTTCAGAGAATAGGAAGGTTTTGACCTGGCGCCGGAAGGAGAGCAGAGTCGGCGCCAGGCGTACTTCCTCAGGGAGACTGTTCCATAGTTCGGGGGCCACCACTGAGAAGGCCCTAGATCTTGTCATCACCCTCCGGGCCTCCCTGTGAGTCGGAACCCGGAGAAGGGCCTTCGTAGCAGAACGTAGTGCACGGGCCGGTTCATATCGGAAGAGGCGTTCCGCAAGGTATCGTGGTCCCGCACCGTATAAGGCTTTATAGGTTAATACCAACACTTTGAATCTAGCCCGGAAACATATTGGCAACCAGTGCAAGCTGGCCAGAACAGGTGTTATATGCTCGGACCGCTTGGTCCTTGTCAGCAATCTGGCCGCCGCATTTTGCACTAGTTGTAGCTTCCGAACTGTCTTCAAAGGTAGCCCTACGTAAAGCGCATTACAGTAATCCAAACGTGAGGTTACCAGAGCATGTACCACTGATGTAAGGTCCTCTTTACTCAAATAGGGACGTAGCTGGGCTACCAACCGAAGTTGGTAAAACGCATTCCTAACCACCGAGGCTACTTGAGCCTCAAGTGAGAGGGAAGAGTCTAAAAAGACTCCCAGACTACGAACCCGGTCCTTTAGGGGGAGTGTAACCCCGTCCAGGACAGGGTATATATCCACCATCCGATCAGAGAACCCGTCCACCAACAGCATCTCAGTCTTGTCTGGATTGAGCTTCAGTTTGTTAACTCTCATCCAGTCCATTGTCGAGGCCAGGCAACGGTTCAGCAAATCGACAGCCTCACCTGAAAAAGATGAAAAGGAGAAGTAGAGCTGCGTGTCATCAGCATACTGATGACAACGCACTCCAAAACTCCTGATGACCTCTCCCAACGGCTTCATGTAGATATTAAAAAGCAGGGGGGACAAAACTGACCCCTGCGGGACCCCATATTGGAGAGCCCGCGGTGTCGAGCAATGTTCCCCAAGCACTACCTTCTGGAGACGACCCGCCAAGTAGGAGCGGAACCACTGCCAAGCAATACCTCCAACTCCCAACTCCGCGAGCCTCTCCAGAAGGATACCATGGTCGATGGTATCAAAAGCCGCTGAGAGATCAAGGAGAATCAACAGAGTTACACTCCCTCTGTCTTTTTCCCGACATAGGTCATCGTACAGGGCGACCAAGGCTGTCTTAGTGCCAAAACCGGGCCTAAAACCCGATTGAAATGGATCTAGATAATCAGTTTCATCCAATAGCGCCTGGAGCTGGCCAGCAACCACCCGTTCCAAGACCTTGCCCAGGAATGGAACATTCGCCACTGGCCTGTAGCTGTTAAAATTGTCTGGGTCCAAGGAAGGCTTTTTCAGGAGTGGTCTCACCACTGCCTCTTTCAGACAGCCCGGGACCACTCCCTCTCGTAAAGAGGCATTTATCACTTCCTTGGCCCAGCTACCTGTTCCATTCCTACTAGTTTTTATCAGCCAGGAGGGGCAAGGATCCAGTACCGAAGTGGTTGCACGTACCTGTCCAAGCACCTTGTCCACGTCCTCGAGTTGAACCAACTGAAGCTCATCCAACAAAACAGGACAAGACTGTGCTCCGGACATCTCACTAGGATCTACTGCTATAACTTGAGAGTCTAGGTCCTGGCGGATACATGAGATCTTATTCTGGAAGTGATCGGCAAACTGATTACAGCGGGCCTCCGATGATTCCACCGTGTCCGGAGGGTTTGAATGGAGAAGCCCCCGGACAACTCGAAAGAGCTCCGCTGGGCGGCAAAGAGATGATTTAATAGTGGCAGCAAAATGATGTTTTTTAGCTGCCTTCACTGCTCCTACATAGAGCTTAGTCGAAGCACTAACCAGCGCATAATTGTATCCGTCGGGAGTTCGTCTCCATTTCCGCTCAAGCCTCCTCCTATCTTGCTTCATCGCTCTCAGCTCCGGAGTATACCATGGAGCTGTATGAGCTCTACACAGGAGAGGGCGTGCAGGAGCGATCGTGTTTACAGCCCGGGTCATCTCCGTATTCCACAGAGCGACCAGGGCTTCAGCAGGAGCGCCAGTCCTATCAGCCGGAAAATCCCCCAGAGCCCTTTGAAAACCTTCAGGATCCATTAGTCTCCGGGGGCGGACCATTTTAATAAGTCCCCCACCCTTGCAGAGGGAAGAGGTTACTGAAAGTCTAAACTTCAGCAAGCAGTGGTCTGTCCATGACAAAGGGAGTGTTGTAAAACTCCCCACATCCAGATCACTTTCCCCATGCTCAGTAGCAAAAACAAGGTCTAGAGTGTGCCCCGATACATGTGTTGGACCACTAACATATTGAGACAGCCCCATGGCTGTCATGGAAGCCATGAAGTCCTGAGCCGCGCCAGACAAAGTGGTCTCGGCATGAATGTTGAAATCCCCCAGTACTATTAGTCTGGGGGACCTCAACAATATATCCGAGACCACTTCCGCCAGCTCAGTTAGGGAAGCCATTGGGCAGCAAGGTGGGCGGTACACCAAAAGGATTCCCAGCCTGTCCCTCTGGCCCAACACAAGGTGCAAACACTCCAGGCCAGTAACTGAATGAACATGGTGCTTGGTGAGTGAGATGGAACTCTTATAGATGACAGCAACCCCACCTCCCCGACCCTCAGATCTACCATGATGCTGAACCAAGTACCCCGGTGGGCAGAGCTGAGAGAGACCAACTCCTCCCTGCTCACCCACCCAGGTCTCGGTTATACATGCCAGATCGGCTGCCTCATCCACAATCAAATCGTGGACGAGGGAGGTTTTATTATATACCGATCTGGCATTTAATAACAGCAACTGGAGATCTGAGAGTTGGCTGATAGGACTACCAACGACCTTGCGGGTGTGGGAAGGACCGGAACAAGGCACAGCCACAACATGTCTGGACCGCGTTCCCCTTACCTGGCACGTCCTTCTCACAGCGCCATACCTTCCTTTGCCCGTCACTACGGCAATTGGGGCCCCCTCAAGTCTCCCCGCCTGATGGATAAAACTCTCTCCGAAGCACATAATACAACTAAAATATACAACAATTAAACGTATAAAAACAGCTATATATACAGCCATATATACAGCATATAAACATACACACTCACTCAGACATACATTCATATAATCAGGCACCCATTCATCTCAAATTGCATCAACACACCAACAAAAAAGTAAAAAAAATATAAAAAAATAATAATAATAATAATAAAAAAATATATAAATAAAAAAAAGAAAGAAAGGAGCAGCACAGCAGCAGCAGCCTCTCCTTCCCTTGGGGCGATGCTTTCTTTCTCCTGCCGGGCCTGGGTCTCCCAGGCCACCTCAGCCAGCCGGCTTATGTATCCCTCCAAAGAGGGACAGGTGGTAAGAATCAGTCCTGGCTGGCTGGGTACCTGGGGCCTGGTCCTGCCAGGCAGAAGTCCCTCAGGGAAGGGTGGTGGAGGTGGAGGTCCCACAGTAGCAGTAGCAGCAGCAGCACAGCAGCAGCCTCTCCTTCCCTTGGGGCGATGCTTTCTTTCTCCTGCAGGGCCTGCGTCTCCCAGGCCACCTCAGCCAGCCGGCTTATGTATCCCTCCAAAGAGGGACAGGTGGTAAGAATCAGTCCTGGCTGGCTGGGTACCTGGGGCCTGGTCCTGCCAGGCAGAAGTCCCTCAGGGAAGGGTGGTGGAGGTGGAGGTCCCACAGTAGCAGTAGCAGCAGCAGCACAGCAGCAGCCTCTCCTTCCCTTGGGGCGATGCTTTCTTTCTCCTGCAGGACCTGGGTCTCCCAGGCCACCTCAGCCAGCCGGCTTATGTATCCCTCCAAAGAGGGACAGGTGGTTAAGAATCAGTCCTGGCTGGCTGGGTACCTGGGGCCTGGTCCTGCCAGGCAGAAGTCCCTCAGGGAAGGGTGGTGGAGGTGGAGGTCCCACAGTAGCAGTAGCAGCAGCAGCACAGCAGCAGCCTCTCCTTCCCTTGGGGCGATGCTTTCTTTCTCCTGCAGGGCCTTTTATTGCAGTAATTTAAGCCGAATGATAAGATTTAGACAGAAGTAGGCTCGCTGGTTAAGAACGTTTTTTTTAAAGAAGAAAAAAGAACGCTTCGCTTTTTTCCAGTACAGCTTGCGTGGAAATCCTGACTCCGTCTTCAGCCGATTGGCATGCCTTCTTATCTCAGGAATTTCCTGATCAATTCCAGCCGCCGACAGCTCAACGAAGTCTTGTGGAAAATCTGATCGGTTCTCCTATACCTTGGAGAACATTTAAGCCAGTCCAAGATTCCTCTTGGCTGGCTTTTAACCTGAAAAAAGCTTCCTCTGAGGCAGAGCTCCCTCAGAGACAACCACCAGCCAGCACTACTTCCGGGAAGTCTGTGATAAAAATGAATGTATTACCGAGAATGATGTTTTTGTTTCAAACAATACCTGTAATATCCTCTGATTTACCTTTTAAACAATGGCAAAAAGATATCTCTAAATTTGTATGGCAAGGAAAAAAACCAAGAGTTAAATTTAAACTACTACAAGATGCCAAAGAAAGAGGAGGACTAGGATTACCAAATCTGAGACTTTATTTTGCTGCCTGCTGTCTAGTCTGGATAAAGGAATGGATCTTATTGAGGAATAAAAGACTATTGGATTTGGAGGGTCATAATTTGAAGTGGGGATGGCATGGATATCTATGGTATGACAAAGTAAAAGTAAATGTAGACTTTAACAATCATTTTATAAGACGTCCTCTGTTGAAAATATGGAATAGATATAAACCAAGGTTTTATTCGAAAATACCATTATGTGTCTCAAGCCAAGAAGCGTTTTATAGAAGAGAAATGGCTGGAAAAGAGAAATGGTTAACTTATCAAGAACTATTAGAAAATGTACATGGAGAATATATAATGAAAGAGAGAGAACAACTGACAAAGGAAGGATATAGTTTTCAATGGTTCGCCTATTTACAATTGTTAGAAAGATATAAAATGGACAAGAAAATGTATGGGTTTGAAATAAGTAAATCTGATTTTGAAATAGGATTGTGTACAAATGATGAAAATATAATTGCGAAAATGTATAAACTCTTATTGAAAATGGATATGGAGGAAGAACAAGTAAAAGAGTGTATGGTAAAGTGGGCAAAAAATTTTGGTTATAACATACAAATGGATCAATGGGAAAATATGTGGAAAAAAGGTTTGAAATTTACACTATGTTATAATCTTAAAGAAATTTTTTATAAAATGATGTACCGTTGGTACATGACTCCAGAAAAGTTGTCAAAAATGTATAGTAATGTTTCTAATGTTTGTTGGAAATGTAAACAACAAGAAGGATCATTTTATCATATGTGGTGGTTGTGTAAAAAGGCAAAATCATTTTGGGCACAGATAGGTAGGAAGATGCAAAAAATTCTAAAGATAAATATTCAGTCAAAACCAGAATTTTTTTTATTGGGTTTTATGGATAAACAAATAGAAAAGAAATATGGAAGAATAATATTGTATATGATTACGGCAGCAAGATTATTATATGCACAAAAGTGGAAAATGGAATCAACACCAACAATGGAAGAATGGCTATTGAAATTAATGGACTTAGTAGAAATGGATAAATTGACATGTTTACTTAGAGAAAAATCGACAGATACATTTCTTAAGGAATGGAAGCCTCTCTTAGACTTTTTGTTGAAAGATCAAAATAAAATGATGATACTGGGATTTGACGATTAATTAAGACAGCTTATGGAGAAAAGGGATTCTGTATGTATACATTAAGGGACAGGTTTGATGTATATTATATACTTATAGCTGATCTGCGACAAATCGGAAGTCAACTATTTTATTTTTATTTTTTGTTGTTGTATTGTTATGTCTTTTTGACTTTGTTTTGTTTGTTTTTGGAAAAATTTGAATAAAAATTATTAAAACAAAAAACAAAAAAACACTATATTAGAAGCTCAACTGGAGTGCATACCGCAGACCAGAAAAGGTACCGCCAGGGCCAAGAAGATGCCAGCATGGTTAACAAGCAAAGTCAAGGAAGCTCTTAGAGGCAAAAAGTCTTCCTTCAGAAAATGGAAGTCTTGTCCGAATGAAGAAAATAAAAAAGAACACAAACTCTGGCAAAAGAAATGCAAGAAGACAATAAGGGATGCTAAAAAAGATTTTGAGGAGCACATTGCCAAGAACATAAAAACCAACAACAAAAAATTATATAAATACATTCAAAGCAGGAGACCATCTAGGGAGACAATTGGACCCTTGGATGATAAGGGAGTCAAAGGTGTACTAAAGAACGATAAGGAGATTGCAGAGAAGCTAAATGAATTCTTTGCATCTGTCTTCACAGTGGAAGATATAGGGCAGATCCCTGAACCTGAACTAACATTTGCAGGAAGGGATTCTGAGGAACTCAGACAAATAGTGGTAACGAGAGAGGAAGTTCTAAGCTTAATGGACAATATAAAAACTGACAAATCACCGGGCCCGGATGGCATCCACCCGAGAGTTCTCAAAGAACTCAAAGGTGAAATTGCTGATCTGCTAACTAAAATATGTAACTTGTCCCTCGGGTCCTCCTCCGTGCCTGAGGACTGGAAAGTGGCAAATGTAACACCAATCTTCAAAAAGGGATCCAGAGGGGATCCCGGAAATTACAGGCCAGTTAGCTTAACTTCTGTCCCTGGAAAACTGGTAGAAAGTATTATTAAAACTAGATTAACCAAGCACATAGAAGAACAAGCCTTGCTGAAGCAGAGCCAGCATGGCTTCTGCAAGGGAAAGTCCTGTCTCAGTAACCTATTAGAATTCTTTGAGAGTGTCAACAAGCATATAGATAGAGGTGATCCAGTGGACATAGTGTACTTAGACTTTCAAAAAGCGTTTGACAAGGTACCTCACCAAAGGCTTCTGAGGAAGCTTAGCAGTCATGGAATAAGAGGAGAGGTCCTCTTGTGGATAAGGAATTGGTTAAGAAGCAGAAAGCAGAGAGTAGGAATAAACGGACAGTTCTCCCAATGGAGGGCTGTAGAAAGTGGAGTCCCTCAAGGATCGGTATTGGGACCTGTACTTTTCAACTTGTTCATTAATGACCTAGAATTAGGAGTGAGCAGTGAAGTGGCCAAGTTTGCTGACGACACTAAATTGTTCAGGGTTGTTAAAACAAAAAGGGATTGCGAACAGCTCCAAAAAGACCTCTCCAAACTGAGTGAATGGGCGGAAAAATGGCAAATGCAATTCAATATAAACAAGTGTAAAATTATGCATATTGGAGCAAAAAATCTTAATTTCACATATACGCTCATGGGGTCTGAACTGGCGGTGACCGACCAGGAGAGAGACCTCGGGGTTGTAGTGGACAGCACGATGAAAATGTCGACCCAGTGTGCGGCAGCTGTGAAAAAGGCAAATTCCATGCTAGCGATAATTAGGAAAGGTACTGAAAATAAAACAGCCGATATCATAATCCCGTTGTATAAATCTATGGTGCGGCCGCATTTGGAATACTGTGTACAGTTCTGGTCGCCTCATCTCAAAAAGGATATTATAGAGTTGGAAAAGGTTCAGAAGAGGGCAACCAGAATGATCAAGGGGATGGAGCGACTCCCTTACGAGGAAAGGTTGCAGCATTTGGGGCTTTTTAGTTTAGAGAAAAGGCGGGTCAGAGGAGACATGATAGAAGTGTATAAAATTATGCATGGCATTGAGAAAGTGGATAGAGAAAAGTTCTTCTCCCTCTCTCATAATACTAGAACTCGTGGACATTCAAAGAAGCTGAATGTTGGAAGATTCAGGACAGACAAAAGGAAGTACTTCTTTACTCAGCGCATAGTTAAACTATGGAATTTGCTCCCACAAGATGCAATAATGGCCACCAGCTTGGACGGCTTTAAAAGAAGATTAGACAAATTCATGGAGGACAGGGCTATCAATGGCTACTAGCCATGATGGCTGTGCTCTGCCACCCTAGTCAGAGGCAGCATGCTTCTGAAAACCAGTTGCCGGAAGCCTCAGGAGGGGAGAGTGTTCTTGCACTCGGGTCCTGCTTGCGGGCTTCCCCCAGGCACCTGGTTGGCCACTGTGAGAACAGGATGCTGGACTGGATGGGCCACTGGCCTGATCCAGCAGGCTCTTCTTATGTTCTTAATTCCACCCCCCTACCTCATTTCTAGAGCATCCCTCCCACACCTTGAGGCAAAGACCAAATTGAGAGTGTTCCTGCTCTGGGTTGGGGCAATGACAAGTTGAGACAGCCCCATGGTTGTCGTGCAGTCCATAAAGTCCCCATTGGCCTAGTCAATGTGTTCTTGTTGTGAATGTTTATTTCCGCTATTTATTTACTGCTTAAATATTGAGTTTTCTAAGTGGAGGACATGAACATTAAAGAAACCATATACTGGATAAAATGAGATAAAATTAATCAAAGAAACAGAAAACTTCTTTAAAATACTTGCTGGAATAGATAGTTTGTTTTAGCTGTTGAAATCTCCCAGGAACATAGTCATGGGGTTCTCCAACATCACACCTGAGATCACTCCTTCAGCTTGGTGAGGGAAATCCATGCTTAGATCAATGCAATCTAAATTAATTATTTTACTTACTTCCATTTTCTCCTCCAATTCATGTAAAAATTCACCATCTGCAGCTATTGGTGAGATGGCTGTGGAACTCTTGGCACTCAAAATGGCACGTGCAATATATTCAAGACGCTGCTGAAGTGAAATCTCATTGCTGTTAAATTATAAAATCATATAATCAATATGGTAGCTTCTCTGAACACAATGTTATTATACAGCCACAAGAGTGGCTGTATACTGTAGTCAGCATGGATTTTCTGCATTCCGCAATGTTAAATTGAAAATACCCCCATGCCATTCTGATGCTTCCCATAAGCTTATTTCAAAACAAAAGCTTACAAAACGTATAGTCCTGAACTCAGAAACGCTTGCTTAACAACCCTCTCAATTTTCATGGCGATACACAAAACAGTCAGAGAGAATCAAGAGTTCAAAGTGCAAAAAGAGAGGAAAAAACCAGACCCCTTTGGGACTTTTTTCTGTCAGAGTTCTCATAATCTGTTGAAATGCATTAAATATCAGCCATGTTCACAGTGTACCTGTAATCCTATTACTGACCTTGCCCCCTACTCTGACCTTCATCTTCTACAGTTTAAAAGTTAAAAAAATGTGTGGCTGATTTTTAATTAATTTAAGAAATTTAGCATTGAATATCGGGCATGCTCAGTAAGAACTAACTGTCAGTGTTCTAAAAGCCAGACTCACAGCTGCTGGGCTTGCCTAATCAGGGGGCCACACCCACACCAGACCTGTATTTCACTTTAGACCAGCGTTACCAACCTTTTTTGACCCAACGCTCCTTTGCAAAATCTTTTTGTGCCCAACGCCCCCCTCAGATTAAGTATATGGCAATGCTTCCTATTATACTTAATATACTTAACAACAAACTCAATCAGTTTACCAGCATTGTGTCATTAAACAAGTTCATTTAAACATCACAGAAACAACGGGTAGCGAGTGTGTCCCATTCCTGAAGAAAACCAGCGTATAACTGACTGACTGCGTCACCCGTTTGCACACGGCACTCATCCTTTGGAAGAATGCGTCCTCCACCAATACACCCAGCTTAAACACTCTCTCGTGACTGGTTCCAACATCCCTCAAGACAGCACCGGAACGTTACCTAGTGCCAGGGCGTGGCTAATATCCCCATTCCTTGATATGTCACTGGCCGCTATTCAGAATTTCTTTACTAAAGAGCACACACTATTTATAGTGTTATTTCCATGAATTGAGACTATTAAATACATTCTAACTGGGGACAAAACAGTTTAAAAATTAATGATTTGTGTATTAAATAAAATTAAACTTAAATGCTTCAACTGTCGCATCAGACCGCCAAATGTCAATGCCCCCCTAATGAACCCAAACGCCCTCCTAAAGTTTGTAGTCACGCCAACGCCACCCTGAAAGGCTGTAACGCCCCCCAGGGGGGCGCTACTGCCCACGTTGGGAATCGCTGCTTTAGACAGTCATGGCTTCTCCCAAAGAATCCTGGGAAGTGTAGTCTGTGAAGGGTACTGAGAGGAGACTCCTATTCCCCTGACAGCTTCAGTGGCCAGAGTGGTTTAACAGTCAGCTGCTCTGATTGAAGGTCTGTGAGGGGAACAGAGCATCTCCTAGCAACTCTATGAGAAACTATAACTATCTAAAGGTCTTGTGTGGATGTGGCCAGGGACAGCTTTGGTTTAAATTTGGGTGGGAGGCTACATGTGCTGCTGTAGAATAAAAAGGTGGGGGAAACCCTGACAAAGAATGATACCGTTCACAATGTTTTCCTTTTGGAAAGGAAAGGGGCTTCCCCTCTGCCCACTGCACACCCATCCAATCTCCTCCCCTCCCCCTTCCTCCCCTCCCTGCCCCTCCCCCAGGTCAGTTTCACCTATCCTAATCGTTGTACAGGAGTAAATCCCACTGAACTCAAAAAGCATGCAAATGATCAAACCTTCCCTCCTCTCCCCTCCCCCTTCCCTCAACCCTCTTTCCTCCTTGATCCTTCCCCCTCCTCTCCCCCATGGTCAGTTTTGCCTATCCTAGTTTTACCTGCGAGACCAGGGTTCAAATCCTCACACAGCCATGAAGCTCACTGTGTCACCTTAGGCCAGTCACTGCCTCTCGCCTCAGAGGACAGCAATGATAAACCACCTCTGAATTCCACTTACCTTGAAAACCTTATTCATAGGGTCACCGTAAGTCAGAATTGACTTGAAAGTAGTCCATTTCATTTTCAAGCATGATTGCATGGGGGTAAATCCCATTAATAAGCATGCAAACGATCAAACCTGCCTTCCCCTCGTCCCTCCCATCACCTCCTTTTTGCCCCTTCCCTCCCACTCTCCTTCCAATCCTCTCCTTCCCCCTCCTTCTGCTCCCCTCTCCACCTTCTTCCTTCTCTCTATCCTCCCCCTCCCCTCCGGTCTATTTTACATATGCTAAGCATGATTGCATGGGAGTAAATCCCATTGAACTCAATAACCATGCAAATGTTCAGACCTGCCTTCCCCCTCTCCTCTCCCTTCCAATCCCCTCTTCCTCCTTCCTCCTCCCCTGCCCACTCCACACCTCCCTCCCCAAGGTCAGTTTTACCTATCCTAAGCATGACTGCACAGGAGTGAACCCCACTTAACTCAATAAACATGCAATGATCAAACCTCCCCTCCTCTTCCCCCTCCTGCCTGCTCTCATCCCCCTCCTCGCCTCCCCATCCCATGTGGTCAGTTTCACCTATCCTAAGCATGATTGCAGGAGAGTAAATCCCACTGAATTCAATAAGCATGCAAATGATCAATCTATTCTGAGCAAACTTGCACAGGATCCCATTTCTTACCTTCCGGATTAAAAAGCAGAGAAATTAAGAATGTACCTATAGTCAACAGGTATTTCTATTAAACTTTAAAAAGCAGGGAAATTGGGCAGCTATAGTGAATGCACCGGGGGAGCAGGAGACCTGCTGTACAACCCGAGCCTGAAAGCGGGGGAGGGGGAGCCACCGCTGTGAGCTCCAACCAAGCAGCTGTCTCCAAAACACAGAGGCCACACAAGCAGCCTCTGCCGTCCCCAAAAACAAAAGGGGGGGGGGAAACATCTCA
Organism: Rhineura floridana; assembly: GCF_030035675.1. Lineage (NCBI taxonomy): Eukaryota > Metazoa > Chordata > Lepidosauria > Squamata > Rhineuridae > Rhineura > Rhineura floridana. The sequence goes on along the minus strand of NW_026902502.1, from coordinate 16,768 downwards.
AACCAACTACCCCAAACCAACCCAAACTACCCCAAAAATGGATGAAGGTGAAAGAGGAGGGAGGGGGGAAAGCTTGGGAAAAAATCTACAACAAGAGCTCCCAGTCCCAAACACACTCTCTCACACACAAAACTTTCACACAAAATTCTCATACTACACGTGGATATAACTGCCTCAGACGAAGGCAAGAATGAACTGGATGCCCCAGGTCTTGACTTCAGTACATTCTTGCCTTCGGATGCTAGATGGCGCTATAACCCATGTGATGGCATGCTACCTGGGGAAAAATGTAATTTTCTAGGTTAGACTCTGTAGAAACAGTAGTAACACAGAAAAGAAGGAAAGTAAGAAGAACACCAACAAGCATACAAAAATGTGATTCTCCATATTTGGAGATGGCAGGTGTTTCCACCACTCACCATAAGCTCAGAAGCACATGCTACCAAATTCTTCCAAGCTACACAGGAAGTGGATTGGACTGTGAAAGACCAACCCAAATTGTGCTTGGATTTTGACAAATTTGTAGGGCAGCACAATATCTCAGAGAGGAGGTCAGGTCTTCTGCTCTTCTGGTGCATTCGCTATAGCTGCCCAATTTCCCTGCTTTTCAAAGTTTGATAGAAATATCTGTTGGCTATAGATACATTCTCAAGCCGCAAGGTTTTTGCCTATTAGTGAATCTATTTTCAACCTTTTGACATCTGGGCTCTGTTATTCAGTCCATCTATACTTCTCTGCAGCACATAATTCTTCCTTTTAATACTGCTCTAACTTCAAAAATATCTCCATTGATTTCTACCACTGAGCCCTTTATCTCCTACTGTCTCGCATCTTGGCCATCTCCGCTGTACTATCTAGAAATACATAGCAACTAAAAAACATTCAGTTTTAGATATGTCATATACAGAAAGCATGGTCTGGTAACTTGGACACGACTTATCAGTTGCTATCCACAATAAGCTATTTTGGCACATAAGTGCTTTATTAATTAAATGAATAAAAATAATATTGTTCAATGCATTTTTATACCTTTTATGCTACTAGCTATAACCACATCCCTTGCTACTGCATCTCATACATTGTATGACATGGAGAAAAATGTTTCCTTGATTGTGTCTTTTAAAAAATCCTACATTAAAAAAAATTATCACTACTACTTTAAGGCTAGTTCAGATGATACTTTGGACAAGATCAAGAGCCGGTTTTAATCACTCCCCTCACCCGTAGATAGAAGGTAGCCAAATGAATCTCCAGATCAATATTATAAAGAAGGGGCTGCAATCACTTCCTCCTTCTAATTGTAGTCTGGTTGCTAAAAGAGAGACTTTCCAGAAGAGAAACGTAGTGAGCTGACTATGGAAGAGAGTGATCTCTTCCTGTATTGGCAGCAGCTTGGGACCATGGGCTGGAAGTTCTCCGCTTCTGCTACACATGTATACTCAGAAATAAATCCCATTAAGTTCAGTGAGTACACAGGATGGCAGCCTGAATCATATGTCCAGTTCTCTACAGTATTATTTACATAATGAATTTTATATTCATACACATGATAGAGTTTGAAGGGAATCAAAATCCTGATTTATCTTCATATCAGTTTCATAGCTTTTAATAACACCTTGTGATCCACCTATCAAACTCAGCTCACTAGCAATGTCTGAAACTCATCAGGGCTCAGTAAACCTTTTGGTTCTGCTGCAAACTTGAGAATGCAAATACAGGAAGACTGTCAAATGCTTGGAACGTACAATATTTGGCTGGTGAGCTTGTTCAGCTTAATGGATCACAATTTCTTGCAGCCCGGCTTTTAGTAATTTGCGTCATAATGATTCATTTGTAAAAATTGTAATATAAAAAATAACCAAATAAACCAGAAAGTATTTCAACATTAGAAGCATTGACTGAGAATAAGCTACCCTTACCTATGCATGTCTGCCAATTTTGCCAGCACTCTGGCTGCATTACTAAAACTTCTGTTTTTCTCAAAAAACCTCCATAGCAGATCCATATAGCGAACTTTATTTTGATCAACTTTGGCCATACGTGCCAAATATGGCTCTAGAAAAGGAGAATTTATCTGCAGGAATCAAGCAAAAAAAATATAAAGTCCTATTAGTTTGCCACTGCTGTCTTTTATGCATTGTGACTATAAAGTACGCTTCTGAAATATCAAACACTGTATCAAAAACGTATTTATCTAAATCAACTGATCTATGGTCTTACCTGCAACAGTTTATCTGAGAGATCAGCTTGGACCAACCAACTGTAAAGAGCAATACTAAAAAGTTCATCTGTGGAACGTTGGGCCAATTTAAGCATTTGTTCAAACTACAATGAGAGAGGGGAAGGGAATTAAAAGATATTTAACAGTATATTTTAATATACTTTTAATCCTACTAATCATTTCCTGTACACCAATTCATCCTTGAAATTGTTCTACTGAATTATACTGAAATAGGTTGCTACACTGTAACAACAGTTTTACAATAAATGTATGGTATGTGAAACACACTGGCCTGGAACTAAAGAACCGTTCATGACCTCAAGGGAACTTTGGATTTGTGTTTCTCTAACAGCAACCCCCGCTCATGTCACACGACAAACGTCTTTTGAAACTAAGGATAGTTTGAAAAGCAGTCTATGATAGGGTCGAGTTTTTGTAAACGGAAAGTCAAAAGATTCTACTGGTCACACTAAAGCCCTTGGGCACACTGAAAGTAGTTTTTTGGATCCTGAATACTGGGTTTAAAGTTTAAAAGTACTTTCCAGGCAAAGTTAATAGCAGTTCTGTGTGTGCCATGCTAATTTCTTACATGATGTCCTGCTTCTTCATTGCTCAGCATGTTAGGATCAGATGACAAGACAGGAGGACCAGGTTTTTTGGGCACGCTGGGAGATTGTGGAGCAGCTTTACTTTGATTGACCAGCTCCTGGAGGGTGTCTGTGATGCACTTATAGCTGTTTAGTCTGTAAAAAAAAAAGTGCAAACCACAGGAAATTGACTTGTAAGCAAATACTTCCAAGCATTCACAGCAAGATCTGTAGCCTTGAAAAATGTACCATTCCATTTCTTTATATGCATGTTACTTTCTACAGAAGGTTCACTTCTGATAACACCTCCTAGATTGCTAGAACGTGCAATAATAATAATAATAATAATAATAATAATAATAAACTTTATTTCTACCCCGCCCTTTTTCCAATAGGACTCAGAGCAGCTTACAACTAAAAACAACACCATTAAAACATACAGAAGTATACAATTAAAAAATAATTAAACTATGAGAAAAATTAAAACCATAAAACATACGTTAAAAACCACGAACAATTTAAAATAATAAAATATTAAAATATTTAAAATAATAAAATCATATAATATAGTCACCAATCCTATGACACTTAATCCTGGTCGTTCTCTATCCCAAATGCCCGTTGAAATAAAACAGTCTTTACTTGTCGCCGGAAGGACGGCAAGGAGGGAGCTAATCGCACCTCACTCAGAAGGGAGTTCCACAACCTAGGGGCGGCCACTGAAAAGGCCCTATCTCGTGTCCACGTCATATGTACTTGCGAAGGTGTGGGGAGCACAAGAAGGGCCTCACCTGAAGATCTCAAATCCTGGACAGATTCATGTAGGGAGATACGATCTGTCAAATAACCTGGACCTGAGCCGTATAGGGCTTTGTAGGTCAAAACCAGCACTTTGAATTGTGACCGGAAACAAATTGGCAGCCAGTGGAGCTGTTGTAACAGGGGGGTTGTATGGTCCCTGTAACCAGCCCCGGTTAGCATTCTGGCTGCAGCTCTTTGTACCAATTTAAGTTTCCAAACAGTCTTCAAAGGCAGCCCCACGTAGAGCGTGTTACAGTAGTCTAAGCGGGATGTAACCAAGGCATGCATCACCCTAGTCAGATCAGGCAGCTCCAGGAACGGGCGCAGCTGGCGCACCAGTTTTAATTAGGCAAATGTGCTCCTGGATACAGCAGTAATCTGGGCCTCCAAATTCAAAGCTGAGTCCAGGAGTACACCCAAACTGCGAACCTGAGACTTCAGGGGGAGCGCGACCCCATCCAGCACCGGTTGAATCCCTATTCCCTGATCTGCCCTCCGACTGACCAGGAGTACCTCTGTTTTATCAGGATTTAATCTCAACTTGTTTGCCCTCATCCAGTCCATCACTTATGCCAGACACTGGTTTAGGACCTGTACGGCTTCCTTGGCTTCAGGTGGAAAAGAGAAATAGAGTTGAGTGTCATCGGCATACTGATGGCACCAAACCCCAAAACCCCGGACAACTTCTCCCAGCGGTTTCATGTAGATGTTAAATAACATGGGGGACAAAACTGAACCCTGAGGGACCCCATAGGTCAATGGCCAGGGGGTCGAACAGGAGTCCCCCAGTACCACCTTCTGGGTTCGGTCCTCCAGGAAGTGCCCCCAAGTCCCATCTCGGCAAGGTGGCCCAGAAGGATACCATGATCGATGGTATCGAAAGCCGCTGAGAGGTCCAATGGCTTCAGAAAGTATGTAGGCATTAGACTCTAATTCAAAATAATTAGTGGACAAAGCAACATAAAGAAATAAGTGCTAGCTTACAGCCTGCTCTGTCAAAAAGACTCAAGGAGGATATTAATATTATAGCTGACCATCCTTCCAGTAATCCCAAATCTTAGACGTACCCATCCTCTAAAGTCCAGCAAACTATTGCACAATGAGTAATTTTAAAAAAAAAATATTTATTTATTTATTATTTGATTTATATCCCGCCCTTCTTCCCAGCAGGAGCCCAGGGTGGCAATTACTCCAATTTCATTCAGTTCCTACCCTTAGCCTGATAGGAATTTCATGGCAGGAGCTGCATACTCAAGATTATTGGTGGATGAGCAGAGAGTATATTCTTCTGTTATTATGATTCCTATATTATAAACGTTTATTTTTTAGGTTATCCTGCTACAGAATGGGAAGGGCAATCCCCTCTCATACGTTCTGAAACACTGTCAAGCAATTGCTTATGCTCAATCGTAATTTATTCTACTGCCCAAAATCCAATTTCACGCCAACTGACTAGCATCTTAATGAAGAACTGAAAAGATATGCTTACATTATATTCATCTACAATTAATTTTAAACTATTTCCATAAATGCACAAGCCCAGTAAACAACTGCTAATGTCTCTGTCCAGAAGAAAAATTCGATTGCATCCCAAAAACTTGCCTTTCCTGGAAAGCCTGACAGCCAACAACATCTTCTTCTGGTTCTCCATTTTTGTAATAATGGAGTCCAAGACCTTGGGGATCTTTCTTCTCTGCAGCCGTGAGAGAAAGTTCTACCACACCCTCATAGAAACGTACTTGAAATTACAAAGGAAAAACCCCACAGTAAGTGAAAAAGTACTACAGGATATAAACTACAAAAACAACATATTTCCAATTACAAAATGTATCAAGCACCACTCAAAGTTCTAATTCTAGGCTGTGATGCTGTGGGCACAAGGGCCATCTGTACATCTACCCACAATTTTCAAACAATTTATCTCTTTGAAACCCTAGAAAACTAGGGCATTTCTCAAGCTTTTACTATTTTACACAAGTAAATTATATGTATAATTAAAAAACAACACACAAAATGACAAATACTGTGTATTTTGCTTCTGAACTCTAAATTCACATATTAAGTATTTAAATGATAGCACCAATTTCTTAATATGATAAAATATGCTTGAAGTAGAAAAAAATCGTAACAGGGAATCTGAAGGTCATCTGGAGGTGGGGGAGAAGGAGACGGTGCATGGGCAGGGGCTATAAAGCCAAACCCAAGACACACAGTTACCACTCTTGTGACTTTGTTCTTCCAGGCAACTGAAAGGAATTGGGGGTGGGGCAGAGGGTGAAACACAGCTATGAGGCTAGTTCGCAGTCTCCTGAGATTGAAAGCAGGAGCTGAGCATACTCTCGCTCTGTGGTTCCTACCTCTTCCTCTTCTTATTTTTAAAAAGCTTTCTCTGTAAAAAGCAGATCTGTTCACTGCTGAGGCAGAATAATGGCTTCAGAGAAGAAGTGGGGAGGTGCCTAGTGTAGCACCCAACCAGGTCTTTTTTTAAAAGAGCTTGCCTCCTAGTGAATGGAGAAGAAAGCACACCAGGATTCTGTGCCACTGGATGGAAACAGCTAAAGCAAATTATGTGTACTTTGGTCTGTGTTGTTGTTTTAATTGTTATGTATACGCATTACTATCTATTATGGATAAGCTCCTCAATATTCCTGCACCAATTGATATAGAGGGATATCGAGTTGTTAGCATAGAATCTTTTCAATATAGATTGTACCAACAAAGTTCAGCAGACTCACTGAAATTATGCACCTAAATTAGTCATGTCTATTACTTTCAATGGGTATACCATTGAATAATGCTGAGGATAACAGCACTGGTTAAACACTGTATTCACAAAGCTGAGGTTCATCAATGCTAGCAACTCACCTTGCCTATACTGTGCACAGATATTGGCAAGATCTACCTGCGTGCTAATCTTCTGATATTCTTTCAAGGACTCTCTTAGCATCTTTTCTTTTTCAGATTTGTTCTGAACTTGTCGGGACCTCTGAAGTAGTTCATTTGCCTGATGAGACACAAACAGAATGGAAAGTTGGACTTACTGTGATGTGTCCTTCTGGTCAGCGGAGAGTGGGGCAGACAGGAATGGGTTAACTCCTCCTGCAGGCAGAATCAGCACTTGAGAAAAGAATTTGGTTGGTGGCCAGCTGGAAGGAGGAGGGAACCTTCCTCTCCTCTATAGTTCATGACACAGCTGTAAAAACTGAGTTCTGAGCAGCCAGCCACTCTAACCTACGTAAACTTGAACAGTGAATAGAACGAGGAAAAAACATAAACATGTCAGCAGACAGTAAGAGGAGGAGATGCAGAAGGCCCTTACTATACTATCCAGAAACAGAACAACTGAAGGTCGCCTGAGGGTTCCCGGAGAGACATCCTCCCCACCTCACAGTCCAGGTTCTGCTGCAGGATGGGGCTGTCAGCTCCCCTCTTTGCTGACCAGAAGGACACTTCACAGTAAATCCAACTTTCTGTTCTTGGTCAGCGGATGAGTGGAGCAGACAGGAATGGGATGTACAAGAGCAGTGACCCCATTTACACCCTAGGGTGGGTGCAGACCTAGGTCATTACCCTTTGAAGGACCCTCCTGCCAAAATCAGCTGCGGGGGATGCAAATTTGTGGACGGGTGAGCCAAGGTAGCTGCTTTGCAAATGTCTTCCAGTGGGGCCTCATGGAGTGCCGATATGGTGGCAGCCCCCCTAACTGAGTGTGCAATAATCCCCTGTGAAGGGACCCTCCCTTTGGTCTGCTATATCTTGATTACACAGTCCCTCACCCAACAACTAATGATGGACCTGGACACCTTCAATCCCTGGGTGCCTTGTTTAAACGACATGAAACAGGGACTCAGACTTCCTAAATGGCTCTGTTTGATCCAGGTAGATCCAGAGAACCCACTTAACATCTAGTGATACTTCTTTTCCTTGCAATGGACTGGGTTGGGGCAGAAGCTGGGAAGAGTGATATCCTGTCTCCTGTGAATGGAGGAATTGACCTTAAGTGGGAAACGAGACAGGGCAAAGCACTACTTGTCTGGGTGTATGACGCAAAGCTCCTCCCGGACAGAGAAGGCCCCTAGTTCCCCCACCCTCCTAGCTGAGGTGATTGCCACTAGAAAAACTGCCTTGAGTGTGAGGTCCTTGATTGGTATGGAGTGTGCTGGCTCAAAAAGAGGCCGTGAGAGAGGTCTGAGGACTACCGTAAGGTCCCAGGAAGGAAACCTGGGTTGCACTGAGGGGTGACAGGAGGGCCGCCTCCCAGAGGAAATGTTTGACTTGAGAATGAGAGGAAATGCAATGTCCCCCCACCATCAGGAACATGCTGCCAAGGGCCACCACCTGTTTCTTGAGAGTGTTGGGAGCCAATCCCTGGTCCAGTCTGTCTTGTAAGAAGTTGAGGATGGTGTGAATGTGGCACTCTGCAATAGGTAACTGCTTGCATCTGCGCCACCTGTTGAATGCCTTCTAGGCAAGGTCATAAATTCTCTAAGTGGATGGTTTGCATGATGCCAGGATGGTGGAGACAACTGTCTCAGACACACCCTCTTTCCTCAGCCATTGCCACTCAGTCTCCAACCATGAAGCTGTAGCCATTATGGATCTAGGTGAAGGATGGGACCTTATGACAGGAGATCCAGCCTGAGAGGGAGGCACCATGGAGGACTGGAACTGAGATCCACCAGACTGGAGAACCACGGCCTCCGGGGCCAGTGTGTGGCTACCATTATCACCTGAGCCTGGAGAACTCGGATCCTCCGGAGAAGCCTGGTCAGGAGAGGCAGAAGTGGGAAGGCATAGAGAAGTCCCCACAGCTAGGGGGCTGACAAGGTGTCTATCTCCTGAGCATGCAGATCCCAGCCTTGCATCATGAAGCAGTCCAGTTGGGTGTTTGCCAAGGAGGTGAACAGGCATGCACAGGAGCCCCTACTTGGGCAATCTCTTGGAACACTTCCCGGAGAAGAGCCCACTCTCCCTGGTGAACTTGTTCCTGACTCAGCTAGTCTGCTTATGTGTTCAGGATCCCTTGCACATGTATGGTCGATATGGATGCCAGGTGTGTCTCCACCCACTGAAACAGCAAAGTGGTCTCTTCCTGAAGGGGGCCTTTGTTCCCCCTTGTTTGCAAACATGTGCTTTGGCTGTGATGTTGTCGGTGCACACCAGCATGTGCATCTGGGACAGGCGAGGCAGAAACTCCTAGAGCACCAGCCAGATTGCCCTGAGCTCCAACCAGTTGATTGACTCTCCTGCACTGACAATTTCCCTGCGCCATGTTGGAAAGACATGTCACTCCCCAGCCATACAGGCTCGCGTCGGTGGTGACCACCAACATTGCTGTAGTTCTGAGAGGGAGGCCTTTCTCTAGATGTAGTATATGGCTCCACCACCATAGGGATTCCTGCACGGATCTGGGATGGTAATGACCAGTTCTGATGTAAAGCAATCTGATCTTGGTACGGAAGCAGCAACCACTGGAGGGCTCTTGAGTGGAAGTGTGTCCACTGCTATGGCTGCTATGATGGGCCCATGTAACTGGGCCGGTTCCATCAGATAAACCTGCCTGTCCAGCTGGCGTGTACGTAGCTGACATAGAAACTTGTCCGTTCAATCACAGGAAAGGAACAGCTTGCTCTAAGCTGTGTCGATTACCACTCCAAAATGCTGGAGGCGCTGAGTGGGCTCTTGTCCCCGTTGTTTATAAAGCTATAAGTCTCTGGGCACTGGATGGTTGTCTTGAGGTCCCGTTGTGCAGCTGCTGCTGAGGAGACCCTCACCAACAGGTTGTCCAGGTAAAGATATACATGGACTCCCCGAGTACAAAGATGTGCCACCACTGGTACCATGATCTTGGTAAACACCTGTGGTGCCAAAGAAAGACTAAATGGCATCGCCCTGTACTGGTAATGGCCATGTGCAAAGCGGAGGAAACGCCAGTGCTGTTGTAGAATGAGGATATGCAGGTGCACTTCTGTGAGATCTATAGATCATAGGAAGTCCCCTGATCGCATGGCTTCCACTATGAACCTGAGCATCTTCATCTTGAGCTTTTTTGCTCGTAGGAAGCAGTTCAGGAACTTTAAATCCAGAATAGCACAGTAATCACTGTTGCGTTTGGGAACTGTAAAGAACACAGAGAAGATTTCAGAGGACCACTGATATCCTGATTCAGGTTCTGTGGCACCTATCTCGAGAAAGTGGAGATAGCATCCATGGTTCTCTGCAGCTTCTCTTGTTTGTGTGATGGACAGGCTGCCTAACATCTGACCTGAGGAACGGTGGTGAACTCCAGGGCGTAACCAGAATAGACGACATCCAGGATCCACTTGTCTGAGGTGGAGGCTGCCCAGATGTAGGCAAAAAGCTGGACCTGCCCCCTACCTGGGCCCTCCTGGTGTCATGCTTGATTTTGCTTGGCACTGGGCTTGGAATGTTGGTGATGTTTGGTACCCCACACACACACTGGGGGAGGGGGTCATGCAGGTGTGCTGTCGAGTGGAATTCCAATATTCGCTGAACTGGTGAGTAATTCTGTAGGTGGTCAGGTAACCCTTGGAATGAAAACACTGAGATGCCTTCTTGTGGAATTTGTCCTTCTTGGGAGCAGAAGGAACAGCCTTCTTTTTATCCTTGGTCTCCACCAGGTGGTGCTCCAGGGACTTACCAAAGAGCTGCCCCCCCCCACCTATAGGGCAGGGCTGAAAGGCTGGCTTTGGAATGATGGCCCACTTCCCACTATTTCAACTAGATACTGCGTCTTACTACCATGCCATATCTGAGTGCTCATGCTCAGTATTGCAGGTTGGCCAAGGAGGAATCCGCTAAGAACTCAGCTGTCTTTATCAACTTATGTAGACACTACCTGATGTGTCTGGCATCTGGTGGTACTCTGAGAGAAGTGCCTTAATCCATAACTGCCACCCTGGCTAGAAAGGAGTTGGCTGCTGAAGCCCTCATGGCCAAAGCAGAGGCTTCGTGCACCCGCTTCAAGATGGACTCACTGCACCTGTCACTTTGATCTGATAGAGTATCAGCTCCCTCCCTGGGGATGGCAGTTTTGGCCCCAAGAGCAGATACAGGTTCGTCAATGGCCAGAACTTGGAAGGCTTCCATAGCTGTGGCAGGAAGGCCATAGAGCTATTTTGAAAAGGTGTGAGGAGCTTTGGATTTGGCTGGATGATCCCATTCTTCCTTAACAATGTCCTTGAAGAACTTTGGAAAGAGAATGGCCACCTTTTGTTCCCCTAATCTGGGGAAGACATACGAGGATCCCTGTTCCCCTTCTTCCCACTGCCCCTCCTGGTGAGCCTCCTTTGGAGGGTCTAGCTGGAGGGAGGCCATAGCTTTTGAAATCAAAACAGGGTAAGAGTCAGGAGAATGCAGTCTCTTATGCACTGGACGGAGTGGAGGAAATCCTCTCCCAACAGCTTCCCCTCTTCCTTCTCTGAATCTGAATCAGAGGATGACTGGAGGGGAGCCCTCCTCTAAGGAGTCTGAACTAAGGGAAAGTCACTCAGGTTGGATCCTGGAGCTGGACTGTCTTTTCCGCTTATACCTTGTGAGGCTTGGGCTTCTGGAAGGTGTCCCTTCCTTTGTTCTTCCCCCTCCCTCTCTCTGGACTAGCCTCTGAGGAGGACAGGGAGGGGGAAACAGAGGAGAAATGAGAATGGCAGTGGGACCTAGAGTGTTTGAAGCCTTTGTGCACGCGGGTCCAGCATTTGGCTAAGGCAGTGCCTGCCTCCCTCATTACAGCCTTGTTAAGCCAGGCCAACATGACTGCCGAGGTAGGGGGCTTCTCAAGGTGGCATGACTTTTGCCTGATGGAGTCACATGGGCTTCCTCCCCTCCCCCCAGCTGAGTTAGAAGGGAGCTGGGAAAACTAAATTATTTCAGGCGGGGAGTCTAACATGGTGCCCACCACTAAAGCAAGAGTAGCTAAGGGATTGCCTAACTGAGAATTAGATTCCCCCCTCTCCACTCAGGGACCAGTCATCTTCTCTGGCCATGGCCTGAAGCCAGAAAACAGAGCAATAGGAAGCTGAGGTGGGCGGTGCCCCCCCATTAGGAGCAGCTGTACCTGTAAAGATGGCAAGGCAGAGGCGGGTCTCTAGCTCAAGAGGAGACATGGCTAGCAAGGGACCAGTCCCTGCTCCTCCCCAGCAATGCTCCAGGAGGGATTTCCCTCTCCTTGGGATCATAGAGAAGCATTCCATGGAAGGACCACAGGGGGAAGTGCAGGACCAATCACGGCTGCTGCGTCCACGCACTTCCCGCACCTTGTAGAAGCAACCCCTCTCTTCTTTTCTTCAAACTGTACTATTTCCTGACAGGTGGGGTACTGAGAGAGAGGGAGGGAGAGAAAGTTTGCAGTTGAAGAAGAATACTCTTTTGCAAGAGTAAAAAGCAACTAAACTATCCCTGAATCCCTTAAGGGGACCCAGGAGAAAAAGGGTGACTCTGTTGCTTGCTGAAGGCAGAGTCAAGAACTGAAGAGGAGAGGAAGGTTTCCTCCTCCTTCTGGCTGGCCATCAACCAAATTCTCTTCTCGAGTGCTGACTCTGCCTCCAGGAGGAATTAACCCATTCCTGTCTGCTTCACTTCTCCGCTGACCGAGAAATCAAAGTCTTCATTATTCATTTGAGCTAGGGCCACTTCTTATACTGAACATCCGATGGAAAGCCAATGCCCACAATAGTTTTGCAATGCATGTTGAAATGGAGGCTGATGCATATCTTACACGTAATGAAGTCAACAAATCCATCTGCTTTCTGCACAGAAGTGATTTTTTTGTGTAGGAAATTATTGTTGTACTAAGCAGACCCCGTATTCTTCTGTAGACACTCATGATATAACACTTAACTTTCAAACAGTTAAGGAAGATCACACAAGTTTAATTTTAAATACTTTTCAGTGACAGTGTGTGACTTTTAACACCTTTTTTGCATGCATATTATTAGCACAGAATGATACAATATAAGTCTCACAAGATGTGGCAATGGCACTTTACAGCAAACACACAACCAACAAAAATACTCTCACTTATATTCCTTACTACCATACCTTGGAACAAACAGCATCATCTGTGCTATAAAGCAGTGGGCAGATGTCTTGTAAATGTGAACTGATCCCATCAACAGCAGCATGGTCTCTGATGTAACAGTTGATAAGAGAGGCAATAAGGGCCCCAGTTAGCTCTTTGTCTCTAATTACCAAGTCCCTGAAAGTAGTAACTTTCAGAAGTTCTTGGAGCTCCTAAAGAAAAAGCATATCCACAATTTTTACTGTTTACATTTCTGAAAACATCCTGCTGCATATACATTACAGTAACAAGAAGCCACCAAGGAGAGCATGATTTAGAGCACTGTTATCTTTTCAAAATCTGTATAACATTAAACTAGTTTAAATGCTAAGAAAGAAGTGCACAATCTGCCAACCATCCTCTTCTATATTTGTGTAAAACTCTATTTCAATAAATAAAAATAAGTACACAAGTCCACCACAATTTAAAATTATTTTAGTACTTTATCTTTAAAAATAAATGGTGAGGCATTCTGAAGTGTTTAGAAGATTACAAAACATTTAAATGTTACCTATTGGCCAAAAGATCACAGTAGAAATGATCCGCTTTTAGCAACAAAAGCTCTTACATTTTCCAGGCCAAGAAGCTAAGAGTGCCCTGACACATACCTTCTGAAGTTCACCTACAACAATACTGAATTGATGCTCACAAAGAAGCTTCCACAGTGCCAAAGCTTGGAAGGTTTTCCGAACAAGCTGCTGGATGCCTTGCAGGGAGGCCTTCTCTGCTAATTGTGCCTCTGCTGCAAAATTGAAAGGAACTCTGCTAAATTACAAATGATGTATGTCCCCTGCACTTGGCATTCGCACAAGTGAGTATGTAAAGTATTATATGTTTTCACAAAATCTTTTCAAGAAAGCACCAGAATCAAAGAACTGTGTGGCCCGAAGGAATCTCTAGGCCCATCTAGTTCCCACCCATTCCCCACTAGGAAGGATTCACCAGGTTTAATCCATCTCTAATGTGGCAATGCAGTAACTTTGAAAAAGAACTCTTATTACCAGGCTGGCTTGTCAGACTTTAACTTAAAGCTGCATTCCACTGGTACAGGTAGGGTTCAGATCATTTGAGTATGTTATCAAGCCTATACATTACATATCCCCAATTACATGATATATACTAACACCAACATGAACACATCACCATGGAGACATGATATTCTGTGATCTTGAACACAGAGTCATGGCATGCCATGGAAAAGCTGAACTGTACTCTTATTACTACAAAATTTAGCAAAAGCTTACTGACTCCTAATTTGGGCTCAAAATATTTTTTCTTTTTTTAAATGACACCAAATACAATAGTTGTGTAGCCAGAATCACCAAAATGGTTACAGATTATTTTTGTTATTTCTGACAAATATCTGCTGATAACCCATTTTCTCTAGATTATCTCTGCAGCAAATTTATGGAGAGGTATCTATCACTATCCATTATTAACAACCAGCCCCTCTCTTTGGAAGATTGACAATTCTCCTCCAAATATTCACTGTCTGCTGTTAAAGGTAGAAAGAACTTGTCCTTCTGGGTTTTTCTGTCAAAAAACTTATGTTTAAAAAGAGAAAATAAAAGTGAGCTGATTCTTTACCATGAAACTTCCTCTGGAGCTCTTGCTGCAGTTGCTGAGAACTTCCACCATCAGACCGCATGAATCCGAGTAACCGCTGCTGCAGGTTAGCTGGAGTGGCAAGACTTTTTCATGAAAAATAATAAAAGTATACAGTGTATTAACAGGTTTTTGGGCCCATCATGTGCCCAATGCACAATAGCAAAAAATGGTTTAGATGGCTGGACCTGTTCATTGTATTACCAGGGAGCTCAGCTTTGCCATCATTCTGAGTATCCCTCAAAGAAACATGACTGGTTATCTTGATTTTGCCTGGGAAAGGCCATCTGACAGGAAGGCTTAGGGACAAGAAAGTTCTAGTTTGTATTTGCTAACCTCCAATTATATTGGTTAATGCGAACTTCTACATGCAAATGCCTTCTTCATCATCAACTTTTAACTTAATTAAACCTTCCACAAGCCCACCTTAAATCTGATTCTCTCAACTGCAACAACGAAACACATTTAAAGCAGTGTCGCTGCCAATCAAGCCATTCAAACTGGAAGCAGCACAGAAACCATCACCCATAGCAACTCCCAGTTACCTTTCATTCCTTTACTTACAGTAAGGCTCCCCAGTTAGATTTTACTATTCAAGTCTTGGGCATGCTTTCAAAGGGTCCATTTTATAGGTCAGGAGGATAACTCTGTGAGACACTTAAAGGTGCTCCAACCCTTTGGTTAGCTTGGCTCCCTTTCTTCTGCTCCCTAGTACTTCCTTTATCTCCTCCAATTCTGCTGTTTTCAACTTAATTTAGTAAGAGGCCTTAAAAAAATCAATTCCTCTATACTCATCCCTTCCAAAGCTCTGTTCAAGGAAGCCTCACAATATTAGACTTCAGGACCTGTAAGACTTCAAATGTCCCAGACCCCCCAGGAACTCAGGCAGATGACCTCTGGATTCCCCCCCTCCCCACGCACTACCTTTTATCAAACCTAGGAGAGGGCTCCTGCTGGGAGGAAGGGTGGGATATAAATTGAATAATAAATAAATAAATTATAATTAATAATAATAATAATAAATAGGGCCACTTTTCTTTCCTTCTAAATCTGCCCTATTCTTCTTCCTCTCATTTCTGAGTTTAGCCATGCTGCTGCCAGCAGTTACTGCTTATTTCCCCTCTTCTTACCAATTAGGCTCTGTTTCTTTATTTGGCGCCTCACATTGGCCCCTTCTTCCATATTTGGCTCTTCCTACCTCAGCCTACCAGAACTATAATTGGAAGCTAAAATGATGAAACTGAGATCATCATACTTTTGACACATAATGAGAGGACGTGATCCACTGGAAAAGACAATAATGCTGGGAAAAACAGAAGGGAGTAGAAAAAGAGGAAGACCAAACAAGAGATGGATTGATTCCATAAAGGAAGCCACAGACGTGAACTTACAAGATCTGAACAGGGTGGTTCATGACAGATGCTATTGGAGGTTGCTGATTCATAGGGTCGCCATAAGTCATAACTGACTTGAAGGCACATAACAACCTCAGTCTACCCCAGGTATAAACAGCATGCTAGTCAAATTTAGATGCTGCTTGCTTAACCAACCTTCCTTCATTCTGTAAACAATCTACATATTATTTATTTATTAGATTTATATCCCGCCTTCCTTCCAATAGGAGCCAGTACAGAGTAATCAGTATTTCATCTTTTGGAACAAAATTGCATATTCTATTGAATTCTTTTGTTTAGTATGACAGTACTAATTCCTCTACCCCCTCCTCTGCCCTCATAGTCTAGTGCAAAGTGTAACCTCCCCAAGGCACACTGTGATTCTGAGCTAAAGATCTCATTACATGTGTCAGTTGACTTCACATGTTCACATGCATATAGCTAAGTAGGCCTGGGGTTGCCAGGTTCATGGCCTGAGACTGATCCTGTATCTTTAGGAGAAAAGAAAGTCAGGCAAGTGCAGGTGTTCTTGCAACTCTGTAATGGGAAAAACCACAAGGTGGAATTCTCCCTTCCCACTGCACAACTTTTAAAGATACAGAAGACCTCTTGGTTGCCAGGCCCAGCCTCTTGGCTGACCTTCTCTTCTCCTAAAGATACAGGATCAGTCTCAGGCCATGGACCTGGCAACCCTAAGTAGGCCACATGTGCCAAGTAATATTCAAGACCTGAAGTCTCCCATAGGGCTTTGCCCTCCCCCTCCCTGATTGTGAGACCTGAGTTAAAATACACTGGGCATTATTAGGGAGCTATTCTGGGTGAGGAACCTGGCATAAGTTGGTTTAGTACCCAGGACCTGAGCATTGGTTGGGTAGTGAAGAGTCCCTTTTTGGATTCCCAAACTTCTCATTTGCGGCTTCCGAAGATTGTAAGTGCTGGTAGCTACTCCAGAAGGCAACATGTGACTGAAAACTGGCATTAGTTTTATTTTGTAAGTTGCTGTGAAAATCTTCCATTAGTCAGTGCAGTGTCAAATATTAGAAATAATGTATCAAATATACTTAAGACTGTCAAGAATGCCTGG